>NC_041219.1:49816957-49897094 GCF_002837175.3 Physeter macrocephalus | reverse complement strand
GCGGCATGTGGGACCTTCCCAGACTGGGGCACGAACCCGGTTCCCCTGCATTGGCAGGCGGACGCGCAACCACTGCGCCACCAGGGAAGCCCCAAAGAGGATTTTTTTAATGAGAGAAAAAGATGGATTTTTTTTCAAAGAGCCAATATTAAAATAAGAGCTGACTTTTCAACAGAAACAATAAAAAACTAAAATATAATGAATGACATCTTAAAAGTGATAAAAAGAAAATAAATGCCAACATTTATTCCATGCTACATGCAGTGGAAATAGTCTTCAGAAATTAAGCTTAAGTATGTAAGTGAACAATGCAATGTTGCTGATTGCAGGCCCTGTGCTGTTCAGCAGAGCTCTCGTACGAATTCATCCTGAATAACAGCAACTTTACACTGACTGCACACAGCTCCCCTTCTCTCCCTCCCTCCAGGCTCTGGTAACCACCATTTTACTCTCTGCTCCTATGGGCTTGACTATTTTCAGTCCCTCATACGGAATCATGTACCATCTGCCTTCTGCGACTCACTTATTTCACTTTGCACAGCATCCTCAAGGTTCATCCATGTTATAGCATCACATGTAATTGCACTAAACTGTGCAACTAAAGATAAAGACTCGTATGCTGGATAAAAAATAATCAAGACCCAACAGTACCCACATGGTGTTGAAAAAAGACATTTCTAGAGCACATATACTGATACAAAGGTATATATATATATATATATATATACCTTTGTGTGTGTGTGTGTGTATATATCTATATATATCTATATATATATCAGTATATGTATATATGTATATGTACATAGGATATACATATATCCTACCAAATCCTACCACAGCTGTGAAACTATGTTAATGTTAAAGTAGACTAGTACTGCACATAAATAAGAAAAAATAAAATTAAATTAAAAATTTAATTTAATTTAAATAAAAAATTAAAAGCAAAATCATCTAAAAATGAAGAATGTTTAGATGTCAATTGTTTTAATTCTTAACTGTTATTCTAAGCAGATTATCTAATTTTTCTTGACTTAGTCATTATTTTCAGGTAGATTTTTTTAATGTGTTAGCGTAAAGTTGTTTCTCATTAATTATCATTTGAAATTATTGTAGCTGTTAATAGATTTCCTTTGTAATGGAAAAATACATGTGTATTTTTTACCTCTGTATTTTATCTTGCCATGATAATACTAGCCATAAATTGTCTATTTTATGATTTATTAATTTAAAAAATCACTCTCGGATTTGTCTAAACTGTTATTTTTGTTTTAAAATGAATTAATTTTTTGAATAAATTTCTAAATACTGAAAAAAATAGACTGTAAGTTTTAAAAATGTAGAGATGAAGAGGAACACTTCATGATAAAATTTTCAAACCACTAGGAAGGTTTAAAAATTCCATGTTTAGGACTTCCCTGGTGGCAGTGGTTAGGAATCCACCTGCCAGTACAGGGGACACGGGTTCAAGCCCTGGCCCCGGGAAGATCCCACATGTCACGGAGCAACAAAGCCCGTGCGCCACAACTACTGAGCCTGCGCTCTAGAGACCGCGAGCCACAACTACTGAGCCCACGTGCCACAACTACTGAGCCTGCGTGCCTAGAACCCGTGCTCCACAACAAGAGAAGCCACCGCAATGAGAAGCCCGCGCACGGCAACGAAGAGTAGCCCCCGGCTCGCCGCAACTAGAGAAATCCCGCCCGCAGCAATGAAGACCCAACACAGCCAAAAATAAAAATAAATAAATTTTTTTTAAAAAACCTTTAAAAAAATTCTAAATTTATGGGCACCTAGGAATAGAACTTCAAGAAACAATAAACAAACATCAACAGAACTACAAGGAGATATAGACAAACCCACAATCAAATGGGATATTTTAATACATGTCTCAGAAACTGAAAGAACAGGCAGAAAAATGTCAGTGAAGACAGAAAAAAATTTGAAGAAAGTGACTTACAAAATCAAGCCCTGTCTCCAGCAAATGCAGAATAAACTCTATTTTCAAGCACACATGTCAAACACTTACGAAATGTTGGGGCATCAATCAAGTCTCAAATCTTGAAGGAATAAAAAGATATCCAGTCGATTTCATTACGACGATTCTAGAAAATAACAACAAACTTCCCCCAGTAGCAGAGCCTGGGCAGAAGAGGTGGCCGCCATGGACAGGGGCAAGAAGAGGTAGGCTAAATGCTGCCCGTGGCCGGGGTGTCAGTTCAGAATCACTGGGAGCTCGAGACCCGAAGGAGGTCTGCACTCACCCACAAGCTCTTCTCCAATGGGTGCTGCCAGAGCCACGGGGGAGGGTCCCCGCAACAACATGCATGGGACGATGGACAGCCACAGAGAACAAAGAACACAGAGAACAAGCTCCAAGCACAGCCCGTGACTCCAAAGCCCCCCACCATCCTCAAGAACAAGGGGAACCCGCTGCTTCTGGAAGAAGGGGAGACGCACATACCGCTGGAGGAGGGGCAAGAAAACCCTTTGACCCGGATCCTGCGTCAATGCAAAGCAAAGGTGGGATCCTTGTTTGGCTGCCCTGATGGGAGGGGCTGGAGGAGCAGGATATCAGGAAGTCTCCAGCCAAGGCTCTCCCGGGCCGCTTGACCCAAGCAGAGGACCCGTGTCATAATGACAACCCAGCCTCTGTGGGGTCTGGGTTTAAGTGCCATCTCCAATAGAGGTCCCTTTGAAGCAGCCCCTACAGTGACATGGACCTGTCCCCTCACCCAGCACACTAGCGCCCCTACAGTGACATGACACGATCTTGGCCATTTGCCCGTTGCTCATTGACTCTCTGTGGCCTCCGCTGGAACATAAAATGCACAGGACAGTGATGTCCCCTGAAGTCAGCAAAGCAGGCACCTGGGTCAGGCTCTGAAACCACCTGTTGAATGAAGGGCTGGGAAAAGCTACTACTGATTACAGCTAACGAGTCATTCATGAAGTGCTTGCCAAGCACTGGGCTTGGCCCATAACCCTCACAATGGCCCCACAAGCTGGGCATTTTTATTGGAATTTGGGGATGAAGTGGGCACAGAGAGGCGGAGGCACCGCTCCTGCAGGGAGAAGCGAGGCTGGTACTCAGACCCCTCTGACCCAGGACCCACAGGAGCTGCCCAGCCTCCCTGCCTCCAAGAGAGGAACTGGGCTTCACCCTCACCCTACAGAGAGTCACCGAGACCGTGGCCAGGCCAGGCCCTGTGGCCTGAGCTCCAGGAATGAGAGGTGGCTTGGGCACCAGCTCCTCCTGACTTGGTTCCAGGCTCTTTCCCCACCTCAGCCGCTTGCCAAGGGTCTACTTCTGAGCAATCGGACAAGGCCCCTCTGTTCCCACCAGAAGCCCCAGCAGGGCAGCCCCAGTACGGCCTTCTCCAGTGGCCTGAGGTGACATGAGCCTTGATCACACAGCTCTCTCCGTCAGCAGCAATCAACAGTCCCGCCGTGGCATTTAGGGCCCAATTAGCGTCCCCGCATTTACAACCCAGATAAGCTCCTTTTTAACGAGAATACTTTTCCTTCCATTATTTTATGGGCAGCCGGTTAGAGACGCTTAGTAGAAACCATTTAAAATAGCAATAAGATGGCTGATGGGGTGGGGGGGACAATGGGGCCTGGGCCCGGAGCATCATTTAATGTTGTAAACTCAGCGGAAAAAGCCAGGGCCTCACTGGGCAGCGTGAGAGTAAAGGCCAACACGCAGCTGCCCAGGGTGTGTGTCTAAGACCAAAGGCGCCAGCAGGCCGCGGAGCCCAGGGACGGCAGGACTGGGGGCAGCGTGGGAGAACAGCTGACCCCAAGGTCCAGCTGGGGAGAGAGGCCCCAAGAGGGAAGGAACTGAAAGGCCCAGCTCAGAGTTAAGACCAGGGAGAGGCAGGAAGGAGGAGCAGTGAGGGGGCAACAGCTACGGGGGTCCCCTTCTGCCATGGCAGGGTGCCATGGCAGGGCGCCAGAGTAACAATGCAGGTGATGGCGCTTCCCAACCCTGACACAGTAACCATGACAACGAGCCGCTGGAGATGGGATCCAGCACTCTGCAGCCCCACCTCTGTGCCCTTCGCGGTGAGGATTATGACGATTTCCATCTTACAAAGGGGGAAACGGAGGCACAGAGAAGCACGAAGTTTTAAATCCACCCCAAAGGCACGTTAAGGTGTAAAGAGTGTCATGAACCTCTAAGTCCTGTCCTGCCTTAGCTTCCACCCCACCTTGAGGACTCCATGCCACCCACACCACCCACACTGGGCAAAGCTGAGAGCCCTGGTCTCAGATTCTGTTTGGTGTTACGTGGAGCTTGTCCGCTGCCAGCTGGGGCAGACTGTCCTACGGCTAGAGCTTAGCTGCTGGCTCCAGACGCCCCCAACCCTGTGCCCTCCCTGCCCAGTCGCAGAGGCAGCACCAAGGACAGAGGCAGAGAAGAGGGCTTACGGAGAGAACACGGGGCCCAGCTCGGGCAGGAAGGGCGCTGAGCCAGCTCGGGCAGGAAGGGACCTGGGCAGGAAGGGACGGGACTGAGGCCATGACATGGAGCCCAAGGACCACACTCTGGCCCAGCTACCACTTCTCCACTGCCCCCGACATCCTCAGGCCTCAGAGCACCCGTTGGAAAGCACCACCTGCCCTCTAAGTGCAGCCAGGAGACGGAGCAGGTGAAATGGTCCCCCAGGACACGGGCAGAGCACTGCGCTTCCAGAGCTGAGGAAGGGGAGCCTTGCACACTGCCCAGGGGAAGGGAGTGTGGGAAACACAGGAGCAGTTTGCCCCCACGGAGGTGACTGCAGATCAAAGGCAAGATGCAAGTATTTTCACACATATTTTCAAAGAATCTGGGAACTAATGCCCCTATGAGCGCTTCTTGATGAAAATCTCTCAGATAAAATGCATCCGACCAAGAGATGAAGCCAGAAAAGAAACTAGGAAGGAAGAAGCCTCAGTGAGGGAGGGAGGGAGGAAAGGAGGGAGGGACCGCGAACATAGATACTTACATATCTACCTACACACATACATCAAAAACTGATCTCCAAGTCCGTATTAACACATAACTAGACTTCTAAACAACTTAAGGAACACAGCTGCACTAGAATGGCAATGTCATAAACCCTGACAAAATAAAAATAATACAAGCAACAAAACTTGGGCAAGGGGGCAAGGGAGAACAAAAAATGTGTGAAAACTAGAATCACAGCATTTTTTTTCTAGCCATGAGTTAGTTCTTACTGTCCAAAATTGAAAAAAAAGTGTATCTTAAAAGATAATGACTCCATGCTTTTAATGGTTTTCATAATTTATTTCCTTATTCTTTGAGAGATCATTGAGGAACTAATACCTTTTGTGGTTAAAAAAAATGATCCGAAGCTCAGCAAATCTTACCATTTTGTATCAGTTTCTTTTTCTTCTGCTAAATGCCAAAGGAGTTAAATTTATGAATTCGTAATTTTGAAAGCATGATTAAATAATGCCATTCTTATGAAAGTGTTTCTACAAATCTACCTTTGCAGATTCTGCACCTGCTATAGAGGTTACCACCTACCCATCACGCGTTTGTACCCAAGCCTAAAGAGTTATCTGGAAAGACGCTCCCTGGCGGTAGAGCGAATTTTTCGAAGATGAGCATGGTAACGCCTCCCATCCCAGATGCTCTGGGCACGTGACCTTGTTCCTCCCTCTTCAAGAAGTGGTCTCTAATCCCCCTCCTCTTGAACTGAGCTGAACTCAGTGACTCACTCCTGATGAAGAGAACACAGTATGATCCAACGGGGGTCAGAAAGAGGTTTACAGCCTCTGCCATGGTCTCTTGGACCACTCACTCTCCAGGTCCTCCCTTTGGGGCGCCCCCTCTGCAGACCAAGCCACCATACTGGGACAGCGTCAGCCACTTGGAGAGAGGTTGGTAGCCTTGGTGAGAGTCCTTACGGTCCAGGCACCAAACATCTGAGCGAAGGCCCCTCTGGTAGATTCCAGCGCCCAGCCCATCAAGCCGCTCCTAGCCAATGGAGTCTCCCCAGCTGAGGCCCCAGACACCATGGAGAAGAGACACACACCCCAGTCCCAATTCCTGACCCACAGAACCCAGGAGCATAACAAGATAGTCCTTGTTTTACGCCACCATGTGTGGGCTGTTTGTACGTAATGACAGATAAGATAACGGGAAACGTCGTTAATTATGTGATCATTTCTGAGTAGTACGATTTTAGGTCATCTGTTGCTTTCTTCTTTATACAGCTTGAATTTTTTAACGAGTAGCTATCGCTTTTATGAAGACAACAATGCCATTACTTGTTGAAAATGCTCTTTCTGCTACATTATATGCTAAACCATCAGAGAGCTGATTTCACCTCAAGTGATGTCTGCAAATCTGTGCTTCCATATCATGAGTTTATTTAAAACTGCATTCAATGGCATGAGGTTGCCATCTCCCTGGGGGCAGTCTGTCCAGGGCCAAGGAGAGTAGCCCACAGAATCAAACCCTTTGTAGCTACTACTGCCGCTCATGAGGACAAATTACCCAGTTCTGAATGCAAGTGGCCTGATTCTCCAGATAATTGTTTGTGTTTCAAAGCACTTTGTACTGTGCTCAGTTGGACAAATGCTTCATGTCCCTGCCAGTTTGGGTGAAGGGCTGAATTCCCCTGAAAAATCAGCTTGGCAGGCTGGTGTATGTCAGTGCCCTTCTCAGGAAAAGCTGTCCTTGCTTCTGTTATTCAAGAACTGCTCTGTCACTCAGCACCAGAATATCATCCTAATTAAAAACCTCTCTGCTCCAAATAGCTCCCTTTACTTAAGGCTGTTTCTTTCCCTAATCACAGAAAAGCTGTTCCAAAGTCACTTTTTTTATATAAGACCCATATGTCTGCACTCTAGCCCGTTAATGGGACCAACCCAGGAGCAAATCAGGAAGAAAACGCTTAATGGCTTAACTGCAAAGTTCTCAGAGTGAAGAAAAACACCATCAAAGTACGTTTACCAATATGTTTATGAATGGGTCAGGTGCATTAAAGAGATGCATGATAACCGTCGGGAAATTTGATAAATGAGTTGAAAATAAGGGAACCAAATGTAAATGGACTTGTTTGATGTTTCAAGGCATTTTTCTGCAGGTTGGAAAACTTGTCTGCAGCAGAAAGCACCAAGGCTGAAATCTAGAGTAGCGTATTGCCGGAAAGCCCGGGCTGTGGAGTCAGACAGGCTGAGTTCATCCAGACAGCACCTACTCCAGGCTGCATGACCTGGGGCAGGTTAGGTACCATCTGCGCCAAGGGATCAAATCCTGGGGCTCTGCTGATGCTTGCATGAGACGATCTGTGTAAAGCACTGAGCAGGGAGCCTGGCTCAACAACAACGACTGTTAGCTCGTGTCTTCTGACCCGCCCCCACAGTCAGCCAGCGAAGATGGAGTTCCCGTCACTGGAAGACACCTAACCAGTGGTGGGGCTGGAGCCAGCTTGCACAGCTCAAGGTGAGAAGTATCCTTCCCACCTCAGCATCCAGTGGCACCTCGTGGGTAGCCTGCAATGGGTCAGCGTGGAGTATCTACACCATGGGAATCGGCAGACCTCATAAATCCAGGCTCTTTTTCCCATAGGGTGGCCATTAAATACTTACCAGCACCCCCTGGGCCCAACAGAAGAGAGATGAACAGGAACAACGTAGGGGACCCTGAAGAAGCGGATGGGGGTGGGGGAGACTTGTGCATCCGACCACGTGGCCCTGAAGAGCTACCGCCTCACTCTTCAAACATGGCGGACGCCGCATAGCGCTGGGGACAGAGCTTGGGCTATAGTGTCAGAGCCGGATTTGAACTCACCCATTTTAGAGATGGGAAATCCGAGGCTCCCTTTGGGACTGGGACCTGCTCGGGATACGAGAATTAATAAATTAATTCAAATTGATAAGTGGCAGAGCCAGGACTGGAGCTCAGCCTCTCTTTTATTCATGGTCTGCCTCTTTCACTCATCAAGCAGCCCCTCTTGTCTGCCCCCGCTGGACCCAGAAGGCAACTGAGAGACCCTGAAGACGTCTGAACAGCGAAGGGGCCCAGTGAGTGGTGTGCGGGCTGCAGGGACTTGGCTGAGCTTCTGGGCCTGAGATTTGTGCTTTTCCACGAGAACTACAGGAAGGAAACCAAACAAATGCTGGAAGCCCCAGATGAACCCACGTCGTTGAACCCCACTGGAAAACAGTTTAAAAAGAAAGAGGCTTCCATTGATTTCCGTATTCATTTGTACAAGCTGCAGAGCTTGATTCTTTTATTTTTATCAGGGAACAAGTTGAAACAGCCCTCCAAATTAAGGAAATAACTTTATGAACTCAAGTTGTATGATTTCTTATTTTAGAAATATTCATTGTCTCGCTATGTGTCTCCTATGGACTTATATAAAAGCATTTTTCTCTCCCTTTGCCAATTTTTAATGATCTGTCTTTCCTTCTACTTACAACAAAGCCATCCATTCAAATTAATTAAGTTTTTATTAAAATGTATTATTGTAATGTCCCAGGTAATGAATAGTGATTTTGTTTCCAGGAGAACAAGCCCGCAAGAAAAACACTACAAACTTTGCGAGTTGACAATTTCAACCCAGTTCTTTCCTCCAGCATCTGACACAGGGAATTTGCACACAGTAGGTTCCAAATAAATGCTTGGGAGGGGAACGAATAGAGATTGTAATGATTAGTGTCATTAAGCAAGAGAGTACATTTACAGAGGGTTTTCAAAAGCGGACAGCTATTTTGCATATGCTGTTTCACTTTGTTCCAACTATCCTCTGATGCAGACCCGAACATATCCTTTTTTTAGTGTTTAATGAGAAAACCAAGACCCAGAATGTGAAGCCACTCACCAAAGAACACACAGTATACGGCAGAGGTGCCACTTGAACGTGGGTCTTTCCAACTCCAAATGCACTTGAGGGTGAGGTTGAAGGAGGGTGGGGTCTTGGTACCAGGAGAAGTGAGGCGTCTCCTCGGTCAGGCTCGCCTCATTATTACTTCCAGACCACGTTAGCTCTCAATTTGGGTCACGGCTATTTTCTTTTCAAGACTAACAAGCTTGATTCAAAATCAGAGTCAGTTTCATGTTTTTAGAATATCAAGGAGCTTAGAAAATGTGAACACTGGAGGAAAAACAATTCCCAAGTTATTTAGAAAGACAGAAATTGACCTTGATTTTGAGGGCCATTAAACCTTCCGCTATATTCGCTCCTTTTTAGCAATGCTGCATTTGCTGTACCGATGGGGGCCACAGGTACCATGATGGGAATGGAGACTTGAGAGAAACCTCCAAGTGTTTTCAGACACTTGGTGTCACAGTGGGAGAAAAAATGGAAAACACTAATCTGGATGATTGAAGGGAATTACAGATGTTCTTGACTTGGCGTCTTGCAGACTTGGTCTTGAACCATCTTGGGTGAAAACTCTGAGTCCTAGGGGCATTTATGTGGCCATCAAGCCAGCCGCTTCACTAGTAAGATGGACAGAGGAAGCCAATCCGGGTTCTTTGGTACAAAAATTACATAATTTCCTTGTTTGTTCATTACTGAATTTTATGCTCTCCTTGCTCTGGGTACCTGTCTTCATTTCCACGTTATTCTCCTCTCCAGGCAGAGTGGACACACACGTCCCCCATCCCATCCAGTTCCCTGAGCCGAACATTCCTGCCGACAGCTCTGTCTGGGGGACCCTCACAGTCCCACCAGCAGGATAAAGGGTCACCTCCACCCAACCAGCCCGGAGGTGAAACATTCCAGGAAACAACTTGGAGCTGGCAGAGCTGCCTGCTGTGCTGGCAGGCCTGCCCCTAGCCCTTTGCTTGTGTCACATCCTCCAACTAGAGCTCAGAGCAGCATGGTCAGGGGTGGAGTGCTGCGGCAGACAGACCATGCTCCTTGGACCCAGCAGCTGTGGGTTCAGATCCTGCTGGGGTGTTACACATTGTCTCACTTTGGGCACAATTTGTTCTCTGCCCTCCCTGGTAACACCCGTAAGATGCCACCTTGAGTAACGCAGTGAAGTGGCATCCATGTCGGAGGCACCCTTGAAAGTGTGTGCCAACTCCTAGGACCCCTCGGATGTCAGCTGGTCCACACCAGTGGGACAAAGGCAGTCATTTTGTAAATGCAACACTACCCTGATGGGACTGGGTTGGGCCCCTGACCCTTCCCTGGGAATGCAGAATTGAGCCCAAGAACAATCCCTATCTTCCAGGGGCTGGACTTGTACCATCAGGTCGGGGGCTGCAAGAAACCAAAGGACCAGGGGCATAACTGCAGAAAGAGGAGGATGAAAGCAGACGTGCGCACGAAGAGCAAGAAGAAAGTGGGGAGAGACTCGGATGCTTCTCTGCATCTGACCCTGGTCAGACACGGATGCTTCTCTGCATCTGACCCTGGTCCGACCCAGACCTGACCCTGATCTGACCCTGGTCTGACCCAGACCTGACCCTGATCTGACCCTGGTCTGACCCTTCCCCCTTTTCAAGGTCCAGTCCACGCTCCTCTCCGCATCACACGAGATACTCAAGAATCCCCATAACCAGCTCCTGATTCTCGTTTATGGTGACCCGAGTTTGCGTCTGTTATTTGCAAGCACATGGCTTGAATTCATGCCATAAAGAAGGCAGCCTAGGGGAGCGCTCATCTCATGATTGGGGCTCAATAAACATCACCTCCTTTCTCCCCACCATCCACTGGAATCAGACCCATCCAGCAAATGACCTCTCAGCCCTAAAGGAAACCACCACCCGCTCCACCTCTGCAGAGAGTGGGGGCCCAGAGCCCATGTGGAGCCCTACTAAGCTACTGGAGAAACCAAACTGTCACTGGAGGCAGCTCCAGGACCCTTGTAAATGTGTGCATTTTGCCCCGAGGGAGCCTGCACCTGTGCAGGGTGAGCAGGGGAGGCGAGAGGGGATCCTGGGCATCAGGCCAGGGGCTCAGGTGGCCGCCACCTTCCTGAGCTGCAGGACTCTTGGCAGAGCCCTCTTCCCTGCCGCTGCTGCTGCCCCAGGACATGGGCAGCCCTCAGCACCAGCCCAGCCTCCTCCGCGCTCCAGGCTCCAGCCTGTGCTTGCCCGCCGCGCCCAGAGGGGCCAGGCCAGGAGGACCAGACCCCACAGGCCACGGTCAGAGCCCGGGACTCTGGCCCCTCCCCAGATGGCGCTGAGTGTCAAGACACTGCCTACCCGTTGAGGCAATGGCTCGTTGGCTGGGATGAAACCCACAGAGTTTATGCTCCTTGATTCCTGGTTATTTAAATTGCCTCTGATTTATCACTAACTCAATATGCATTGTCATTTTTAAGTAATTACAGAAAATATTGTAATCTAAGTGCTATTACATCAGGAGCACAGCTCCAGATAAATACTGCCTCTGCCTTCAGTCAGCTTAGTAATGTGAATCGATATCTTTCTTTCTAACATGAATGTGGTGAGTGGTCCTGGAAGCCCCTTTGCTGGGGCTGGGGCATAAATCCTCCTTCGCTAGAGAACGAGGGCCAGCAGCAGCCCGTCCTCCTTCACACACTTCTGTAGGCATGTGTCTTCCCCAGGTCCTGTAGGTCATCCTTTGGGCCTGCAGGGGTGCAGGATTCTGCAGGACATGTTCAGCCACAGTTCCTGCCTGAGATACATAAAGTCCACTCTCTCCCAGGCACTTTCATCAAACGTTTCATTTATGTAAGTATATCACATGACCAGACGTGTGCTAGGTCCAAGGAGGGATACCAAGAAAGAAGATGTGACCCCTGCTCAGGCAATGTTCTGAGTCCCATCTGAAGAGTCTGATGCAGGTGTTTAAATTATGAGATGGTTTGAGTTGTGTTTCTGCTTGGCTTCTTATTGGCTGGGTGGCCCTGGGACAGACCTAACCTCTCTGAGCCTCAGGTTACCCTTGTAAAACAGGATGAATATCTGCCCCATCTACTGCTCATGGCAACTGGCTGAAAGGATACCTGAGTTGATGGAAAAGAAAGCATTTTCAGGTTGCAAAGTGCTGCACAAGAATGAGGAACTGACATTATAACAGAAGGCCAGTGACTTGCAGAAAGTAAAGTAGTAATCCACTAAGGGTCAGAGAAGAGAGAAGAACCTCTTCATAGAAATACACACCATTCCACTAACCTTCCTGTACATGAAAGCAGAACTCATAAAAGTACTTAATATAAACAATAATCAATAAAATAGGATCCATTTCCATAAAATGATCATTAAAAGAAGGCAAGAGAAGATAGGACAGAGGTTGGTTCAAAGTCGGCGTCCAAAAATACTTGTTGCTTGAACAAAAGAGAAGAGAGACGTAAAGAGGAGAGACTCCGTAGGCCCAGCAAGAAGCTGATGGTGAGAAACAGGAAGAACCAGAGAGAGATGCACCACGAGGGAGAGAGGCCCCCCAGGACCTGGGGTGGGGTTGGGGGGTGCTCCAGGGTGAGGGACAAACACAAAAGCAGAAAAATGGGGTGTGGGGGGAAAAAGCCAAAACCTCCTCTCACCCTCAACACAGGAATGTCCTAACTGATAACAAAATCGATCATCAGAACCTGAAGCAACTCCAGATGAAGCTAATTGCATGGAACAATTAGTCTATGACTAAAAGAATTATGTTTAGAGTGCTTAAAGAAATAGCAGAAGGAAACGAGGGAGAATGTCTGCTTAAAAGTACAAGAAGCTATAGAAAAATGAAAAAGGCATATAAGTAATAATGACAGGCATTTCAGAAAACCAATTAGAAAACTAGGGGAAAAATTTAAGGTTCTTGAAATAATATATGTTATAAAAGGAACACATTTTAGGTAGAACGCAGTTAAAGAGAGAATTAGTGAATTGGAGAGGACACTGAGGAACTCACCTTGAATGCCACCTAGAGAGACGTGATTTATGTAGATATACAGATGTGGACATGCATGTGCGCGTGCACCCACTCACACACACACTCACACACTCACACACACTGGGCTTCATCAGTTCCTTGTGCATTGTTTCATCTTTAACATTTCTGAAATTAGAATACCTGTGACCGTTGAAAGTCACTTATGACCACTCTTAGTCTAGATTGGAAACAACTCCCAGGGAGAAGTTGTATTTGCCCTGCCAGGCACCTGAGAGTACTACTGACTCATGACCACTTGAAGTGAAAATGTATGGTTAAGATTTGATTTCAAACTGTAAACCTGAGTATGTAGACTGGGTTTAAAATTTCAGAGGAGAGAGCAGTTTTCCTTGCTCCCTCTTTCCACACAGTGGGTTTCTTTCTCATTTACAGCAAGGCTGCAGCCCTTTGGGGTCCCAGGTTTATGCAGGGGGCTCCAATCAGACCCCTTACCTTTGGCATGTTTCTTTCTTAGTGACACATGAAAAAAAAATGCCTCCTCCTTCTAAGGAGAATGCCAAGGGCAGGGAGGTACACCTGCGATGTTGCTGGTCCCAAAACAGGCATCACTCCAGGAGGTCCATGCTGATTCAGTGTCAAACATTAGCCTTGAATCTCACTGTGACATATGGGCACCTTCAAAAGAAGGAGGAAACAAGCAGCCTGGTATCTCTTAAAACCCCACATAAATAAATTTATGAAAGTCAACATCAAGGGAAGAAGTAAGACTGCATTTTGCAATTGTTTCATCCAAAAGTGTTGAACAACTCCTCTGAAGATCTGTCAAGCCCCCTTCCACAGAAGTCTCTACAGTAGCCCCTAAATGGTACGGAATCCTTCACAGGTCTCCTGAGTTTGATGACTTGTCCCAAAGACCCTTCCTCACCCTGCTCCTTTGCCCACCCCTTCCACAACCAGGATATAGTAACCACCTCCACCCTCATCCACCCCTCTTCTCAGTTGACTTGGAGCTTCAAGTCTCTACCTCACTTGGGAAGGAACTGGCCTTGAGTTTTACTAAGAATTTTAGTCTGCATTTTTCCAACAAGTTTATTTATTTCTGTGTGTGATTTGCCATGCTGTGTGACAAACATAATGTTTGCAGAACAGCATATAAACGAGATATATTACTGCCTGCAAAGCAGTGGTTGGTCAACAACCATAGCAAGTGTTGGTGATCTGGAAGTGATGCTTAAACATTTTATATCTTAATATGCTAGGTTTTTAGTTTTATATAGGTACTTTTCCAGGTTTTAGATACAGTCAAGGAAATTGGTTGAGAGTTTGGGATGGATATATAATACATTATAAATTTTTCCCTTTTCTAATAGTGGGAAATAAACTCTTGGTTAATACATTTACATAGAACTGATTTTCAGTGGTTAATTGGTGACTGACAGGAGAAAGAGAAGCATGTATTAAGTACCTGCATTTCCCTAGAAAAAATGTACCGTTAAATATTAATATTTAAAAATGTAAAGAAAAATCATATAATTAAAATATATAACACCCAAACCAACAAAGAAAAAACAAATTTAGATAGTACTATTAATCCTATAGAAGGCAAAAATGAAAAAGAACTGAAAAGGATTAAAAATAATAATAATAAAATAATCTGGATATAACTCTAAACATATAAGGAATCTCAATATATGCAAAAGGATTAAAATCATGGAGTAAAAGTTCCAAAACATGATACTGGATTTTTAAACATAGCTAATTACTGACTACAAGAAACATATCTGAAAGCAAACCACACAGAGAAGCTGAAAATAAAGGGATGGAAATATACATACATGAAAAATACTACATTAAAAAAAAGGGATGTAGCAAGAGAGAGGGAATATAATTTAAGCCAAAAAGGTTTAATAGGGATTAAAAAGGAACATCACATAGTAAAAAGAAGAATAAATAATAAAAACCATGAACTTGTAGGAGAATTTTCCAAATCTACAGTTATTACGAGAGATTAACTTATAAGGAATTAATACATCAAACAAATAAAAGTTAATAAGGATCTGAAGTTAATAGGAAATGGCATAGGAACTAGAATAGCTAAATCAACTGTGGGGAAAAAAAGAACAAAGTTGAAGGATTCTCACTGATTTCAAAACACACTATAAAGCTACAGTAATCAAGAAAATGTGGTATTGGCAAAAGGATAGACATATAGGTCAATGGAACAGAGCAGAGTCCAAAAAAAGACCCACCCGAATATGGTGAATTGATTTCTGACAAAAATGCAAAGGCAATTCAAGGGATAAAGGAGAGCCTTTCCCACAACTGGACATCCATATGCCAGAGGAGAGAGAGAGACAAAGAGAGAGGATTTGACCCATAACGGCACCTTTTACAAAATCTAACTCAGAAAGGATCAAAGACTTACATGCAAAATGTAAGCTATAAACCTTCTCAAAGAAAGCAGAGGAGAAAATCTTTGTGAGCTAAGGTTAGGCAAATAATTTTTAGATACAACACCAAGAGTATGATCCATAACAGAAAAAAATATGTAAATGAGACTTTGCAAAAATTAAAAACTTTTGATCTAGGCAAGACACAGTTTAGGAGAATGAAAAGACAAGCCACAGACTTGTAGAAAATATTTGCACATCACATATCCCACAAAAGACTTGTATCTGCAATATATGAACCATAAAAATTCAGCAGTAAGAACACAACACTCCAAATTTTTAAAAAGGCAAAAATTTTTGAGCAGACATTTCACCAAAGAAGATATATGGGTGGCAAATTAGCACACAAAAAGGTGCTCAGCATCATTGATCATTAGGGAAACACAAATAAAAGCCACAAGGAGACACCACTTCAACCCACTAGAACTGTTAAAACTAGACCAAATCAACAACGACAAAAACTACAATGTCGGGGGCAGTTAGGTGGCCCTTATAAGGAGCAACTGAATTTCTCACTCACTACTGGTGGGAATATGCCAAATGGTACAGCCACTATGGAAAAGAGGAGGTTTCTTCTAAAAAGACCGTTTCTTGTAAAGTTCAACATACGGTTTCAAAGGACCCAGCAACCGCATTTGTTGGTGTAAGAAGAAATTACAACTTAGAGTCACACAAAAATCTGAATGTAAGAATATGTGGCAGCCCCAAACTGGAAACAACCCAAATGTCCTTCAACAAACAAAGAGACAAAGACAAGTTCTTTGACCTGGTCAAGACTCAGAAACCTACACCAAACTTGAGAATTCATTTCAATGGAGTCATCAACTATCTGTACAAAGAAATACACTCAGAAACACACAGTAACCCGTTCTTGACTAATGCCAACAAATGGGTGACAGAACCACATTCTGCTAAGTAAAAGGGGCCTGACTCATGAGGCTATGTGTATCATTCCATTTCTATGACATTCTGAAAAAGTAGTCTAGGAATGGGGAACAGGTTCAGTGTGGTCAGTGTTGGGGGAAATGGAGAGGAACTGATCACAAAACAGCAGCATAGGGGCACTTGGGGCTATTGCTACCCTTCTATATCTTCATTGTAATGTTTAAATGACTATGCCTTTGTCAAAATGCATTGTGCTATGCAATAAAATCTAATTTTACCATATATAAAATTTTATTTTAAAAACATAAGGAAATATTTCCAACTCGGACACCCAAAGTGGACAAGATAGTATAAGAAGAGAAAATTATAAAGCTATCTCACACAGAAATACAAAAAAACCCCAGCAATTCATAGGTAGCACTGTATATCATTACCAAGCATGATCATGGGAATTCTGAAGCAGCTCATCATAAGAAAATCTATTATTGGGATACCCCCAAATAACAGAATTAAGAAAAACAAATACAATCACCTAAATAGATACCGAAATAGCATTTGATAAAACTCAATGCCCATTCAGGACAAAAATGCTTAGCAAAGAATACAAGGCATCTTCTTTAAGGTGATCCAGACTTTCAGAAAACCTACAGCAAACTGTAGAAGCCATTTCACTAGAGGCAGCAGCCAGACAAGGATGCCCTTTCTCACTGCTTCTCTCCTGTCTTGCCTAAATGTCTTGACAAGAAAGAAAAACAAAAAACAAACCAAAACAAAGGAAACTAATCAAATATAAACATTAAATTAGGAAGGAAGGAACAAAATCTTCATAATTTAGGAACCATATCATTTCATGTTTTATATAACAGCTCTGTTGAGACAATTCATAAATCCTGCATTCACTTAGGACATTTCATCATGACAAAAAGAAACCCAGCACCCACCACCAGTCACTCCCATTTACCCCAGCTTCTCCCCCTCCCATCCCTGTCCTAGGCAATTCTAACCTACTTTCTATATATATAGATTTGCCTATTCTGGACATTTCATTGAAATAGAAATATACAATATGTGGCCTTTTGTGTCTGACTTCTTTCCCTGAGCATCATGTTTTCGAGGTTCCTCATGCTGTAGTATGACAGTACGTCATTTCTTTCTATTGCCAAACAATATTCCATTTTATGAACATACTACGTTTGATTTATCCATTCATCAGTTAATGAACACTGAGGTTTTTTCCACTTTGGGGCTGTTATGAATAATGCTGCTCTCAGCGTTTGTGTATAAGCTGCTGTGTGGACACTTGTTTTCCTTGATCTCGGGGATACAGAAAGCCTTGGAATTGCTGGGTCATATGGCAGTTCTGTTTATCCTCTGAGAACATGCCTCTCTTAGCTCAGGCTGCTTTAACCAAAGACCACGGACTGGGGTGGCGGGGGTGGCGCTTAAACAACAGAAATTATTTCTCACAGTTCTGCAGGTTGAGAAGTCCCAGATCAGGGTGGGGTTCTGGTGAGAGCCCTCTGCCCAGTTTACAGACGGCCACCTTCTCACTGTGTCCCCACAGGTAAAGAAAGTAACCATGTTTCACCTGTCATTTCTTACAAGGGCTCTCATCTCCTCGTGAGGGCTCCACCCTCATGACCTACTTTCCTCCCAAAGCCCCACCTCCAGATACCCTCACCTCAGGGATTAGGGCTTCAAGGTATGAATGGGGAGAGGATACAAACATTTAGTTCACAGCACTACAGCCTGTGTGCTAAGGAAGCTGTTCCATTTTGTAATTCTACCAGCAGTGCATGAGGATTCCAATTTCTCCACATTATCTCCAGCATTTGAAATTATCTATCTTTTTTTATTAAAGCCATTCTAATGGGTTTGAAGCAGTAACTCATTGTGATTTTGACTTGCATTTTTCTGATGACTAATGATGCTGAGCAGCTTTTCATGCACTGATTGGCCATTTGTTTATCTTCTTTGGAGAAAGGTCTATTCAAATCCTTGCCCATTTTTAATTGGGCTATTTATCTTTTTACTACTGAGTTAAAAGTTCCTTATATGTTCTAGATACAAGTCCCTCCTATGATTTGCAAATATTTTTTCTCATTCTGTAGATTGCCTTTTTCCCTTTCTTGGTGGTGTTCTGTGCAGAACAAAAGTTTTTAATTTTGATGAAGTCCCACCAATCTTTTTTTTCTGCTTTTTGTTTTTTGGGTTTTTTTGCTTATGTTTTGATGTAGTATCTAAGAAACCACTGCCTCTCTAGTCCAAGGTCATGAAGTTTACAGCCACATTTTTTCCTAATAGTTTCATAGTTTTAGCTCTTACATTTAAGAGCTAACTTTTGTCTATGTTACATTTTGTGTTAATTTTTGGTGTAACTTCATACTTTCATGCATGGAAATGCAGGTGTCTCAACACCAATCATTGAAAAAGTTATTCATCTCCCCCATTGAATTGTCTTGGCACTCTCTTCAGAAATCAACTGGCCGTAGATAGATACATGGGTTTATTTCTGGACTCTCAAATCTATACCACAGACCTACCTGTCTATCCCTATGCCAGTACCACACTGTCTTGATTATGGTAGCAGTGCAGTAAGTTTCGAAATTGTAGAAAGTGAGTCCTCCAACTTTGTTATTCTTTTTCAAGATAGTTTTGGCTATTCTAGATCCCCTGATTTGGTGTGTGAGTTTTAGGGTCAGCTGGTCTATAGCTACAAGAAAGGCAATAGAGACTATTTTGAGGATTGTGTTGAACATTTAGATCTATTTTGGGAGTACGGCCATCTTAACAATATTAATGCTTTCAAACCATGAACATGGGCTTTCTTTCCAGTTATTAGGTATTCTTCACTTTTTGCAAAACAGTGTTTTGCAGTTAGCAGCCTATGCATTTTGCGCTTGTTAAAATTATTTTAAAATATTTTATTATTTTGATGCTATTTTAACTGAAATTACTTTCTTAGTTTCATTTCTGAATTGTTCTTTGCAAGAGTATAGAAATAAAATGGATTTTATATATTGACTTTGCATCCTGAATCTTGGTGAACACGCTTATTAGTTTAACGGCTTGTGGGGGACTTCTTATGGTTTTCTATATACAAGTTTACATCATCTGCAAATAGAAATAGTTCAAATTCTTTCTTTCCAGTCTGTATGCCTTTTATTTATTTGTTCTGCCAAGAACTTCCAGGACAATATTGAAGAGATCTGTCAAGAGCAGACATACTTTTCTTGTTCCTAAACTTAGGAGGAAAGCATTCCATCTTTCACTATTAACTGTGATGTCAGCTGTGGCTTTTCCCTAAACGCCCTTTATCAGGTGGAGGAATTCCTCTTCTTATCCTAGTTTGTTGAGGTTTTATTTAAATTATGCAACAGTGTTGAATATTGTCAAAGGCTTTTCTTGTGTCTATGGAGATGATCACATAGTTTTTGCTTTTTATCTTTTATGCTACTGACATAGCATATTATATTATTTGATTTTCAAATATTAAACCAGCCTTTCACTTTTGGGACAAATCCCATTTGGCCATGTTCTCTACTTTTTATGTGTTGCTAAACTTGTTTCCTAGTATTTGTTAGAATTTCTGTGTCTATATTTGGAATATATATTAGTCTGTAGTTTATTTTTCTTTTGATGTCTTTGTCTGGTTTTGGTGTCAGGGTAATACTGGCTTCATAAAATAAGTTGGAATGTACTCCCTTCTCTTTTATTTCTTGGAAGAGCCTGATTAACATAAAACCTCACATTAAAGCCTAATTACCTCAGCTTCTCTGGCCTGATATATTAGGTCTGGAGGTGAACAAAAACAACGTCCAAAAGTCATGCTAAAAGGTAAGAAAAAAACACAAAACAAGACTCAGATATGACAGAGACTTTTGAATAATCAAATCAAGAATTTAAAATACCTATGATTAATAGGTTAAGGACGCTAATGGAAAAAGTAGACCACATGCAAGATCATATGGGTACTGTAAGCAGAGAGATGGAAACTCTAAGAATGAATCAAAGGGAAATGTTAGAAATCACATGCACTACAACAGAAATGAAGAATATCTCATCAGTAGGCTGAACACAACTGAGGAAAGAGTCAGTAAGCTTGAAGATAAGTAAATGGAAACTTGTCAAACTGAAAGGCAGAGAAAAAAAAAGAATGAAAAGAAGGACAGAGCACCCAGGAAGTGTGGGACCATATCAAAAGGTGCAAGATACATGTAATGGGAATATCAAAAGGAGAAGAAAGAAAGAAGCAGAAGAAATATTTGAAGTAACAATGGCTGAGGGTTTTCCAAAATTAATAACAGACATCAAACCACAGATCCAGGAATCTTAGGGAACACCAAGCAGGATAAATAGCACAAAATCTACACCGAGGCATATCATATTTAAAATACAAAACAAACAAACAAAAAAAAACCAAAGAGAAAATTTTGAAATAAGCCAGAGAATAAATCCACTTTACCTTTAGAAGAACACAAATTCAATCACATTGAACCTCTCATCAGAAACCATGCAAGCAAGAAAGGAGTGAAGTGAAATATTTAAAGTGTTAAAAGAAAAAACATTAAACTAGAATTCTGCGTAGAGAAATTATCCTTCAAAAGTGAAGAAAAAATAAAGACTTTTCCAGACAAACAAAAGCTTAGAGAAATTGTTGCCAGTAGACCCACCTTGTGTGAAATATAAAAAGAAGTTCTTTGCAGAGAAAGAAAATGATATGGGCCATGTACTCAGATCAAGAGAAAGAAAGAAAAAGCTTCAGAAAAGAATAAACAGAGGTAAATAAAATCTTTCATTTTTCTTAATCTTACCTGATCTAATAAATAACTGTTCAAAGTGATAACAGAAACAATGTGTTGGGAGATGATTGCATATGGATAAGTGAAATGCATGACAGCAATTATATTACAGATAAGGGGGAGTAACTGGGAATATTCTGTTAAAAGTTACCTGAATTACCCACGAAGGGATTTAGTGTTATTGAGCGTAGACTCAGATTAGTTGTAAGAGTGTATTGCAAACTCCAGGACAACCACCTCAAAGTTTTAAAAAAGGAAGTATAATTGCTATACAAAGAGAGGAGAGAAATAGAATCACATAAAACACTCAATTAAAACTGCAGAAAATGGGGGGGGGATCAACGAAGTACAAGTGCAACTAATTGAAAACAAACATGGTAGATATTAATCCAACTGTGTCACTAATCACTTCAAATGTGAATGGTTTAAGTATACCAATTAAAAGACAGACTTTCAGAGTATTTTTTAAAAAAAGACCAAACTATGTTGTCTACAAGAAATTAACTAAGTATAAAGACACAGATAGATTATAAGAGATGGGAAAATATATTTTATGCTAACACTAATCAAAAGAAAGTTGGAGAAACTGTATTAATTTCAGACAAAGCAGACTTCAGAACAAGGAAAATATCAGGGATAAAGAGGGGCATTACATAATGACAAAGGGGTCAGTTTTCCAAGAAAACATAACAAGGACTAACATGTATGCATCTAACAACAAAGCTTCAAAATAAGTGAAGCAAAAGTTGATAGAATTGATAAAAAGAACCAGATAAATTCACTATTATAGTTGGAGAATTCAACACCCCCCATCAGTAATGCACAGATCCAGCAGGCAGAAAATCAGTAAGATATAGTTGAACTGAACAGCTCCATCAATCAACTGGATCTAATTGACATTTATTGAATAGGTCATCCAACACAGCAGAATACACATTCTATTCAATCTCACATGAAATACTCACCAAGATAGATCCCATGCTGGTCCATAAAACACACCTTAAGAAATTTAAAAGAAGAAAAATCATATAAAGTATGCTCTCAGACCAAAATGGAATCAAATTAGAAATCAATAAGAGAAAGACAGCTGAAAAAAAATCTCAAAATATTTGGAGATTAAATAACTTTTATACAACAACTGAGTCTTCTTCCTAAAAGTCTCAAGAGAAATCTTAAAATATTTTGAACTAATTGTAGATAAAAATACAACTTATCAAACTTTGTGGGATATAATGAAAACAGTTGTTAGGAATTTATGACATTGAATGCATATTAGAAAAGAAGAAAAATCTAAAATCAATAATCTAAGCTTCCACCTAAGGAAACTAAAGAATGAAAACCCATATAAACCTAAGGCAAAGAAAAGAAAATAATAAAATTTAGAGCAGCTATCACTGAAATTGGAAATAGGAAAGCAACAGAAAAAGTCAATGAAATCAAAAACTGATTCTTTGAAAAGACCTTTAAAATTGATAAACCTCTAACCAAGCTAACAAAGAAAAAAGAGAAGACACAAATTAGTAATGTCTATAATGAAAGAGGAGTCATCACTACTGATCCCATTGACATAAGATAATAAAGGAATATTACAAAGAGCTCCATGCCCACAGATTTGATAACATAGATGAAATAGGCCAATTTCTTCAAAGACAAAAGCCACCAAAACTCACACAAGAGGAAATAGACAATCTGAATCTAAATCTATTAAAATAAACTGAATCAGTAGCTAATAATATTCCAAAAAAGAAAGCACCAGGCCCAGATGGTTTCACTGGTAAATTTTATCAAACATATAAGCAAGAAATGATACCAATCCTCTCCAATTCCTTACAGAAAATAGAAGCAGGACAATTTTCTAACTAATTCTATGAGCTTACCATTGCACTTATGCTAAAATCAGATAAAGACATTACAAGAAAGGAAAACTACAGGCCAATACACATTGTGAACAAAGATGCAAAAACCCTCAACAAAATATTAGCAAATTGAATCCAACAATGTGTAAAAAGAATTATACACCACAGTCAAGTGGGATTTATTCCAGGTATACATTCAATTAATATAAGCCATCGCATTAACAGATTAAAGAAGAAAGATCAATGATCATATCAATCGATACAGAAAACTCTTTTGACAAAACCCAACCTGCATTCATGATAAAAACTCTCAGCAAACTAAGAACAGAAGGGAATTTCCTCAACTTGATAAAGTATATGTGCAAAAAAAACCTTATAGCTGATATAATACTTAATATTGAGAAACTAGATGCTTACCTGCTAAGATCAGAACCTAGGCAAGAATTTTTCCTCTCACCACTCCTATTTAACATTGCAATAGTATCGGTAACTAAATCAATAAGACAAGAAAGAAGCCAACCTGAAAACGCTACAGACTATGATTCCAACTACAGGACATTCTGAAGAGGCAAAATTATGCATTAAAAAGAGTCCGCGTAGGGGCTTCCCTGGTGGCGCAGCGGTTGCGCGTCCGCCTGCCGATGCAGGGGAACCGGGTTCGCGCCCCGGTCCGGGAGGATCCCACATGCCGCGGAGCGGCTGGGCCCGTGAGCCGTGGCCGCTGGGCCTGCGCGTCCGGAGCCTGTCCTCCGAAAGGGGAGGGCCCACAGCAGGGGGGGCCCCGCATCCAAAAAAAAAAAAAAAATAAATAAAGAGTCCGCGGTTGCCAGGGGTTGGGGGGCAAGAATAAAGGACAAACAGTCAAAGCACAGGATTTTTAGGGCAAGAAAACTAGTCTGTATGAGATCGTAACAATGGATACATGGAATTACTGCATTCGTCCAAACCCATAGAATGTACAGCATGGAGTGAACCTCTGTGTAGTTAATAATAATGTATCAGTATGGGTTCATCAATGGTAACAAATGTACCACACTAAAGCAAGGTTATAAAAATAGGGAAAATGGGGGAGAGGTATATCGGAACTCTCTGTACTCTCCACTCAATGTTTCTGTAAAGCTAAACCTGTTTTAAAAAAATAAAATTTAGGGCTTCCCTGGTTGTGCAGTGGTTGAGAATCCGCCTGCCGATGCAGGGGACACGGGTTCGTGCCCCGGTCCGGGAAGATCCCACATGCCGCGGAGCGGCTGGGCCCGTGAGCTGTGGCCGCTGAGCCTGCGCTCCGCGACGGGAGAGGCCACAACAGTGAGAGGCCCGCATACCAGAAAAAATAAATAAATAAAATTTATTCTTTTTTTTAAAGAATATATAATCAGGGTACATAAGACAAAGTGATTCAATTGGGAAGTATACTGTGCTCACGCAAGGGAAGGGTCAGCATCAGGAAGAGGTCGTGTCTCCAAAGCCAAGGCATACTTTTATCTCAACTCTATTCCAACTTCAACAGGTTGCTTTGTTGATAAGCTCACCTTAGAATTTACCTGGAGGAGGAAAGGCTCAGAATCGGCTAAGGAAATCCTGAACTAGGAAACAGGGGATGGGTTTTGTCCCACCAAAGGGCAGAGCAGTTAAAGGGGTGTAACGCTCACACAGGGACAGGAAATAAGCCAGTAGAACAGGCCACACGGCACAGAAACAGACTCACATGTCAATGAAAACCTGAAATGTACAGAGTGACAGGGACCCCCATCCTCCCCCAATGCCCGGGAGCAGAGAGAGAGCTGAGCAGTCCCAGGGACCGGAGCCCAGCTCCTGACCACTCAGTCTCCAAGACAGGAGGAAGGGGGTCCTGGGCTCTGAGTGCCCCTGTTTCCAGCCAGAAACGTGGGAACCTTCTCCAGAGGAAGATGATAAAGACCCCAGGCTTAAACCTGTTTCTACAATTTTCCATATACGACATCCAACATCCAATCAATATCAGCCAAACGCACGGCAAGGCAAAGCACAAATCAGTAGGGAACAAATGAATTATTCTGTAAATGTCGCTGGATTGAGTGTTCATGTACAAAAAATAAAATAAAATCTGAACCCTGACACAGTCCTGTGGAGTGTGGGGCTGGAGGCTTTGCTGAAATATCTTCTGGCAAGAACAGGCTGTTTTCGTAAGTTCAAATGATATATCCTCGGCCGATCCTGCAGCGGGTCAGGCTGGGCTGTGCGTGCTGAGCAGGAACCCAGGCCTCCTGCTTCCTCGCTGGGGGTGCACTGGGCCAGCGGCGATGGTGGCAGATGGCCTTGCCGTGCTCCAAGGGAAGAGCCGCCGTGTTGTCAATAATCTCGTAAAAACCTCTTAGGTCTCCAAACATGCCACGTTGAAATTCCAGCATAAATACTTTATATGGTCAGAGAAAATCTCCTTTAAGAAGACACACTGTAGAATCTAGTATCCTCTCCCGGGCAGTGTTTTCCTACAACAGCAAGCCCACCCGGCTGCACGCTCCATGGAATGTGGAGAGACGACGGGAAATCCAAGGTGTGCGATTCGGAGACTAGCGCGGGTGCACGTGCTGAGTCATGAGTAACCCCCAGGAGGCGCTGCGCCCACATGACCCTTACCTCACATGACACACGTGTCCGTTTCTGGTGGACGAAAGGCCTCTGTGGTGAAAAGAAAACTACAGGAGTTTTTAAAAGAAAATATGGCAGAATATGTTTAGGACCTAAAGGCAGAGATTTATTAACGGCACACACACACAAACCCACAAACCAGAAAGGAAGACAATCTTGTTTTCAAAAAGACAGCAGAAAGGTAAGTCACAGCCTGGGGGATCCTATTTCAACTAACATAACTGACCAGGTATCAGCATTTGGAATATTTAAGAGATACACAGGCAACTCCCAGAAGACAAAATGTGAGCAGCCTCTGGGTCAGTCTGAGATGCAGAGCCAGTGGGAGGTCTATATCTTTTCTTTCGAAGAATTGGCTCGTACAGTTATAGGGCCATTAGGTCTGAAATCTGCTCGGCAGGCCAGCAGGTGGAAACCGAGGCAAGAGCAGGTCCTGCGGTCTTCAGGCAGAATTCCTTCTTTCCTGGGAAACCTCAGCGTTCGCTCCTAAGGCCTTCGACTGATTGGGTGAGGCCCACCTGCACAATCGAGGGGGTCATCCTTCACTTCAAGTCCACTCATTGTAGATCCACCACATCTACAGAACACGCTCCCAGCAACACCTGGGTGTGGGGTGATAAAATAAGTGGGGACTGCAACCCAGGTGAGCCATGAAACCAACCATCACAGACACTCAACGTGAAAGGATGCCCACCATTGTTAACTACCAGGGAAGCGCCCACTCACCACCATGGCGCCCACCAGATGGGCAGTGAGCTCGGTCTGACCACACTCCGTGCGGTTGAGGGGTGTAGCAGCATCGACTTTGTGCTCGTGGTGGTGGCACAGAAAGTGGGTGGGGACTCTGGACAGGCCCCGGGGCCACAGAACCTGCAGTATCTCTCTCCTGCCCCGAGCGGGATGGCCTGGGTTTTGCATTTAGGCTCTGCCACTTCTCAGCCACGACACCTCGGGCGAGTTATTTAGCCTTCGTGTGCCTCGACTGTCTCATCTGGAAATCGGAGTCACGTGAGCTGTGACCACCAGCAGTGTCTAGCAAAGAGGCCTACACACCCTACGATGCAGCCGACCCATCTCCAGAAGCTTCCCACCACTGAACTCTGCCACGTAAATTCAGGTGACGGGGACAGCGATGGGTACGGCAACTGCGTCTGCAACGATCAATGGTGGGAAATGACTAAAGTATCCACGAGCGCAGGAATGGATGCCTAAGCCATAGCCAAGGCTGTGCAGCCGTTCAAAGGAATGAATTGCTGGGATCGATTTTAAAGAAAACAAAATTCGTGGAACATGTAGATTTCATTCATATACAATGTTAAGCACACAAACAAGACCGGATACTGCTGATGTACATAGTAAAGGAATAAAAAGAATGCCAGCCAAACTGGGGTTCGTGTTACTGCTTCCAGGAGATGGGGCAGAAGGGAGTTGTTGGGGGGACATAAAAGGGGCTTCAAGTATAACCCACCCACCCACGTGCCCACAGCCGCCAGACCCACGTCCTACGGGGCTCTCTATCTGCCCCCAAACACTCCTGGCTCTAATGTGTTTGGGTCAGACCTGCAGAGTTGTCAAAGTTCTTCACTTTGAAGGTGACAGAACTTTCCTTTTCTTCCCTGCAAAGTCCTCAGAGGAAAAGAGGATGGAAGGGTTCCCCTCCAAGTCTTGGAAACAGAATCACTGATTTCTGGGTGGTCCAGAGGCCAGCGTCTATCCCCAGGCTGCAGACCCAGGCCGCTCCTTGCTCCTCATCAGCGGGACTCACCCTCATGTCGGCTCGCTTCCAGACCCCTCTCGACCAGCATTCAGAGCCCAAGGCCCCCCCCAGCAAGCCTCTACCTACAGGCTGGGCACACGCGTGTCAGCTCCAGGAGGGCAGAACACGGCCGGCCCAGGGGATGAGCCCTGTCGTTCCCACGGTACACACCTGCTGCACGAATGAACCAGCCGTGCTCGTGGAAGCTCGCGCATCATAGGCCTCGAACTCCGTAGGTTCTCAGCGAATGCTCCTAGCGCAAATGCAGGGGTGCCGTGGGAGAACACTGTGCCCCGAGAAACATCCTGAGTCAGAGCAGCCGCTGTCTCTGGAGCCCCATCCAGGAGCTCTGCTCAGCCCACCTTTCCCCTCGGGGGCTTCCCGTGACCACGGGGCTGCTGGATGCTGAGGGGGCTGGGAATCCCCCAGAGAAGGGAGGAGGTGCTTCCAAGAGGACCTTGGACGTGATGATGTGGGGCATCTCGGGAGCCCGCCGCCCCGCAGGACACACCTGGGGGACCGGCCACCTCCTGGCTCCTGGCTCCAGGGGGAGTAGGGGGCGTTAAAAACAAGCTGCCCACCTTGGTGCCTTTGTTTCCAAAGCAGCCTCACTCCTATGCAGGAGTGCGGGGAAAGGGGTCTTTGCCAAGGCAGGAGGGGACCAGGAGGACCCCTGCTGGGGACTGAGCTGAGACGGGGAGGGAGGGCAGCATCTGGATGACAGAGCCACACACCATAATGACAAGCGGTCAGGGGCCAGGGCTCGGAGCAGGGAGCATCTTACACAGGCAAGATTTACCGGCCTGTGACTCACCAAATGTATTTACAATAAAACCTGACATCACAAGAGTTTCTGGAATAAATATTTATCTGGTTTTTGTGCTCTGGCTTTGATGCCAGTCCATCTCCGAGTGGCGCCACGTGTGTGAATAAAGAGCAGCCCGCAGAGTGGCAGCCAGGGTCGGGTGAGGGGGGAGAGAGGCTGTGCCCTCCAGGCCCAGGAGTCAGTGGGGTGAGCACAAGCCATCCAAGCCTGGGGGTCGGGGGGCTGGCCACCCCTCCGATGTGCTGGTTAAACCGGGAGCCTGTGGACAGACACACCTGCCTTCCACAGGTAAGGAAACACCCCGGGCCCCAGGGCCCTCCGTGGACGGGCTGTCTGCACCTCCTGAGCTCCTGGCCTGGCATCTGGGCGCGTTCAAATGAGAAAATCGGTGAGTGTGGGTCTTGAGAAGGTTACCACCCCTGCGTCCACCGGAGGACCATGGAGGGTGACGCGGGAAACTCCAGGTCGGGATACCTGGACCGACCCCTGGTCACCTCTGTCCTGGGGACGGGGCGGACCACAAGGAGTCTTGTCCTCGCTGCCATACAGGGAAGGAGAGGAAGACGGAGGAGGAAGCCCTTATGACGTTGGGGAGCCAAGCTCGGGCCTCCACATACATCACTCACCACCGTTCTAAAGCAGTATCGACTTCCCCGGCGGTCAGTGGTTAAGACTCCGCGCTCCCACTGCAGGGGCCACGGGTTCCATCACTGGTTGGGGAACTAAGAGCCCACATACTACGCGGCACGGCCAATAAAATTTTTAATTAAAAAAAAGTAGTATCGACCCCAGATGAACTTATTTACAAAACAGAAACAGACTCACAGACTTAGAGAACGAACTTATGGTTACCAGCGGGGGGGAAAGGGGGGTGGGGGAGGGATAGATTGGGAGTTTGGGATCGACATGTACACACGGCTCTGTTTAAAATAGATATAACCAACAAGGACCTACCGTAGAGCACAGGGAACTCTGCTCAATACTCTGTAATCACCTACAATGGGAAAATTATCTGAAACAGAAGAGATACGTGTATATGTATAACTGAATCACTTTGCTGTACATCTGAAACTAACACAACGTTGTTAATCAACTATACTCCAATATAAAATAAAAATTAATAATAAAAAAAGAGTATGGGAAGTGGGTCCAGTCCTGAAAAAAACGAAATCCAGTGTGTACATTAATTATGATGTTTGGCCGACATTTAAGTAAATAAGTTTCTTTGTTCTTGGCTAAAAAAAATTAAAATTAAAATTAAAAAAATAAAATAAAGTATTTGATTCATAGAAAGGATCTGTTTTTTGAACAGTGACCCAGATAAAGGTATCTGCAGACATCCAAGTAAATAAATAAAGTAGTATCGGCCCCATTTTACAGATGAGAACACTGAGACTCAGGAAAGGTGAATAACCATCCAGGGTCACGCAGATAGTAACTAGCAGAGCAGAGATTTGAAGCCAGGTCCACTTGTCGCCCTCCCCCAAGGCCATGCCCCTGCCATCACACCAGGGACCCAATGACCTGCCACTACATGGGTCAAGGACCTTCACAGACACGGGCACTTGGCCTGATCCAGTCTCCCCGGCACCATCAGAGTGTCCTCAGACCGTCCTCCCCCGCCCCTGCCACACCTCGCCTCTCCCAAGAAGCCCCCGCCCCACCCTCCCTCTGCCCACACGCCATCTGCAGCTCCGCTGTAGCCCCCGGCTACAGGGCTTCCTGCCTTGCACCAGAGCCACCAACTCGGCCACCAGGCTCCTCGAGGGGACATGGCAGACCTGGGAGCCCAGGACGGTGGCTGACCCAGAGGTGGGGGCACAGAGAGCAGTAGTGACCACGATGAACCAGAGACCACCGGCCCCTTTCAAGGGGACGGCCTACTTACTCCCAGCGGAATGTGTCCCCTGGACACATCCTGATCAAGGATGGCCAAATCTATTGATTTTTCAACAGGAAAACTAACAGAACTACAGAGTTCCAATGAATCCTCTCAGGGTGTAGACACTGGTTTGAGATTTTGTGAAAACACATAGCAAGGCCTGCTAGCAGGGGGACAGTGGCCTCCACTGTGACCAGGGCAGTCAGCCAGCAATGGGAAGGCTACAGCGCAGCATGGAGTGGCAGCTAGACCCGAAGGCGCCCTCGCGCTAAGGAACGCTTTGCCAAGGAAAGGCAACCCAGGAGGGCGGGAAGATGCCAGGCAGGCCAGTGTGCACAGGGGGCGCTGACTCAGCTCCTAAAGGTGGGGGGGGCACCGTCGGACCCACCCGTGTCTACACTGCAAGCACGTGGACCTCAGCGACTGGACTCAGAGAACGGTGGCCAGTGAGCAAACACTCTCACCTGCTTCTTCTTCCTTTTTACGTTTTCGAACAAATCTTTTCCCCAGGCCAAGCTGCAGGGCAAAGCTCTTGTTTTCTGGAGAAGACTGCGTGAGAAGCTCTCCTGGCTTGGACAGGGAGAGAATGGTGTTTCAAGATAAAGCTGTTAATCACTGCAGTGCTTCCAGGCCTCGGCCGGGGCTGCCCGAGGAGCTGGAAGAATCCGCAGATAAGGGGGCTTGCGGGACGCCGGTTTAGTGTCCTCGGTGGGCCCTGGGCGCCAGCCGTGACAGGCAGCTCGGAGCAGCGGTCTCACACTGGAGCACCCAGCAGCCCCGCCTAGAAAAACAGACGTGGGGCCCATCCCCAGAGCTCCCGACCCAGCTCCTCTGCATTTCTACCAAGTTCCCGGGGCGGGTGCTGCACTGCCCTGGGCGAGCAAGGCCTGGGACAGGAGAATGGCGGGGGGCCCCATCCAGACAAGCCCTCTGGTCCCAGTGGCCCTTACAGGAAGGAGCGGGCACGCCCCCGCAGGACGGTGACAGGCCGTGCCCCCGGTGGGTCACTGTCGGAGCCCTGTCTCCTCCACGGCACAAGGATGGCATCCCTACCACCCCGCAAAGCCACGGGGCTGGAATCAGGAAAACCACCACGTGGGGCTTTGTGGACGGTTCCGCGAGGACCACGGTCGGCTGGCGCCCGGGAGGGCTGCCCGCAGCCCCGCGGCCACCCGCCTGCACTCCTCCCCTGGCGCTCCCCAGCAAACCCCCGGAAGCTTCTCCAGGACTCCCAGTCTCCCGCGAGCCACAACACCCCGGCCTGTACCCACGGACCCCCTCGCCGCCTGGCTCACCCGGCCGGTGTCCTGGCCACCGCACCTGGGCCCAGCAGCCCCACGTGCCTCCCCGCACGCAGATGGCCTCTGGGCCGCGGTGCCCGCTCCGTCCTTGTCGCCCGCCAGGTGGGCGTGTGAGGGATGCTGAAACCAGCCGGGCCGAGGGCCCGCCCTCCCCAAGGTGGGCACGCAGCAGGCAGAGAGGAAAACGCCCAGCAGGGCCTGCGTGACGAGCAGCAGGCAGAGAGGAAAGGGAAAGAAGAGCACAGGTGTGTGTATCCTCCGTGCCTCGGGGCGTGCACGCCTCCTGCGCGCCTGCGTGTGCACCTGTGCGTCACCGGCCAGCTGGCCGATTTAGAGCCTTGATTCCATCAAATCCTCACGAACGCAGCGGAACAGGCTGTGTTGCTACTCCAGCTCGGAGATGTGGAAACGGAGGCTCAGCTGACCGAGGGGCCACGCACACACGGCGGAGATGGGGCGGGACTGGGTCTGTCTGATCCCAGAGGGCACGTTCGCTTCCCGCTCCTTTGACCGCAGACACCGTTCCCTGAGACACTACGCTCGCATCCCCACCCCGGTTCCTGGATGGAGCGTCACCCCCGAAGCCTGACTCCACGCTCCTAGGTCCGAACCAACAGCCTCGGAGGGGACCTGACCCCTTCCCGAGAGCCTCGGTGTCCAGAGCCCAAAGAGCTCCCAGCCTCACCAACCACGCCCTGAGCACCCGTCTGGAGTAGGTTGAACAGTGACCCCCTTAAAGATAACATGTCCACATCCTGATCCCTGGGCCTGTGAATGCGACCTTATTTAGAAAGCCAGTCTGCAGAAGCGACCGAGTCCTGGGTTTTCAGGTGGGCCCTAAATCCGACTACAAGTGTCCTTATAAGGTACTAAGAGACACACAGGGCGGGAAGAGGAGGCCACGTGATGACAGAGGCAGACGATGGGGCCACAGCCCAGGAGCCCCTGGAGCCACCAGAACCTGGAGGGGACAAGGAGGGAACCCCCTACTCTGGAGCCTCCAGAGGGAGCCTGGCCCCCGACACCTTGACTGTGGATTCTGGCTCCAGAGCTATGAGCGAATCAATGCCTGTCGTGTTAAGCCCCTCTGCCCTGGGTGGGGTCCGTGGGGTCCAGGACATGGATGCAACTTTCCTCCCTCAGCTGTAACGCGAGCCCGGGATTCCGGCAGGTCTGAGCTCAAATCTCTGCTCCTGGACTTACTGCCTCTGGGGCCCCCATGCCCCCCACCTTCTCAGAACAGTGGAGACAGGTGGGCCTTGCTCTCGCCGTGAGGCCTGGGCAGGACGACAGGCACAGCCACCAGGGGGCAGCAGGGAGCGGGGCAGCGAGGAACACACAGGCCAGGCTTCCGCGGCTGCCCTCACAAAGGACCCCAAACTCGGCGACTTCAGCACCACCGACGTGTCGTCCCGCAGCTCTGGCCATCTGAGTCTGACCTGGGTCGCCAGAGTCAAGGGGCGCACGGGGGGCTGGCTCCTCCTGGAGTCTCCCGGGGACAATCTGCCTTTTTCAGTTTCTTGGTCGGTACCCCCTCCTCCATCCTAGAACCAGCAGTGCAGCAGCACCTTCAGATCTCTCCGACTCCCTGACCTCTGCCTCCATCACCACAGCCCCTCTCTGACTCTGACCTTCCTGCCTCCGTCTCATGAGAACCCTGTGACGACGCTGGACCCACCCGATAACCCAGGCCCATGTCCCCATCTCAAGGTCCTTAACTCAATCACGTCTGCAAAGCCCCTCTTCCATGTAAGGAAACACTCCCAGTTTCTGGGGACCAGGACCTGAACGTCTCTGGGGTCCCTACTCTGCGTATCACACGTGGGTTCCCCTCTGCCCTGCCCCTATAGCTGATACACGATCCCGGGCAGACCCTTGCCCTTCTCAGGCTTTGGCGGTGAAGACCAGGGCCATGAACATGTGGACGCAGCGCCTCACCCAGCCTTGGACGGAGGGAGCTGGCACAGTCCTGGAGGATGTGGGGAGATGAACCCGAAAGAAGCGTGGGGTGCCGGCTCCAGAGGGGACAGCACAAGCAAAGCCACAGGACCGCGAAAGAGCCTCCATGCCTTTCATTCCAGCAGAAACCTAGTAACGAGGTTGCCCAGGGTCTTCTGGAGGCTGTAAGCTTTCAGATCTGTTTCGGTCCTAACAGCTGGTCGGGAAGCGGGAATTCCTGCAGAGAACATTAGGTGGCTGGAGAGGGTGATCGGCACAGATGGTCCAGGGGAAAGCCGAGGCCAGCATCCTGGGAGCTGTGGGCACCCTCCAGACTCCCCACCAAGCGAGCGTGGCATATGCTCCAAAGGCCAGCTCCAAGGTGGCTCCGCAGAGCAGCCCCTCTGATGGTCTTTGATGTCAACATGGCCGGGGTCCGGCCATCAGTTCCAAAGCCAACTTTAACCTGACGTGCCAGCCAAGCTCCCTCTTAGCGGTTTCCTAAAAGGACTTCAGAGTTGCCCAGAGTTCCACGTTGGGCAGAGGTGTAATAGAAAACTGGGAGTTAGAAGGCCCCGTTAGACGGTAGAGACAAAGGCTTCTGTGTCTTTTGAGACCAAAGTCAGGACCCACCCATGCACATAGGCCTGGCACTGCCAACATCTGCCTGCCTTTCTGGAGCATCTTTCCTTGGCAAAGCAACCTTTCAAGCAATGACACCTTCAGGTATGGCTTGCTCAAGCACAGCCATTACTCCACTCTGCACTGCGCCCTTCACATTGTTCACAGTGGAGGCCACACAGGCCACTCTCCACCTGTAAACAGGCCTCGCTAAGTGTTTTAACAAATCTCAAACCCAGGACTCAAACAGCACAGCCAGGAGGGCCTACCACGGTGGGAAGGAAACTGTGCAGCCTGGCTGTCTCACCAACTCGATCTGCCTTCTCAGGGAGCCTCTTGGCCTGCTCATCTCTAGAGAACCCCATGAAAGTGGGACAACACTCAAGAATTCTGGAGGCCCCGAGGGTCTCACACTCCTGATACGCCAGCTCTTCTCTGCCTCTGTGAAAATCACGACCGCCCCTGGACTCTCCACCGATACAGTGAACATTTGACCCCATGGATCAAGGGAGCGTAAGAGGTGCCTGCAGCCCAAAGACCAATTTAGCCCTTGGGACAGATGCCTCCTCTCGGTCCGCACCACGTGCGAGTCTCTCTTCTCTGATCCGCCCCAGGCCGGCCCTCACCCTCAACGGCGCGACCCCCCACCGGCCCCTGGGGAATCAGGGGAAGGGCTGCATTTGGCCCTGCACTGTAAGCCCTTCACAGGACGTATTACATGAAACAAATCCTTCTGTGGAAATAAAACCTCAAAAACGTGTTTAATAAATGGGCATTAACGCCTCTCCTGGCGACGAGCGGCGTGTGACTCTCTCAGCAAACTGTCAGCGATAGTTCAAGCGTGTTTCCCTACGCCGTGTGGCAACAAGTCTCCGAGGGTTCCCTGGAATAATCGGCCCATTCCGCTTGTTAGGACGTGGTCTCTAAAACTGAGTTATTCCTGAACATTCTTGGAAAATTGGGGCTCTTCACCTCACCAATTATGAAATACCGCAGACATCGTTTGCAATCGGAAAAGAAGATTTATGGCCCCGGATCCAGGGGAGGCTGCCGCCTGAACACTCCCAGAGATCCTGTTCTCGAGTTTCTCGTCATTTTGCAGGTAACCTTTGGGGAGGGTTTAACTACGGTGCGGTGGGAGAAAGGAGGCAGTCCCCCCACCCCCGTGCTCCTGTCAGGGGACCCAGTGATTGAAGGGGTCTCCGAGGGAGGAGAGAACCAGGATTACGGTCTGAGCCCGCTGGAGGCCCCCCCGGGCCACTCACTCATTCCCTCCTTCCCATCCCCCACCCCAGACCCTCCTGGGAGCTGGGGCTGCTGCGGAGGCTGCGGATGGGGGTTGGGAAGGCATCTCTGGGAGTAACCCCTGCCCGCCCGACCACGTAAGCAGGGCCGGGCGGGCACCCAGAGGCTGGGCCCGGACCCCGCTCGGCGGGACGTCGAGGCCGACGCTGGGATGCGGTCTTTGCAGAGCTGACTTGAGCTGAGGCTGCACGGGAGCCGCGCCCACCCACGCAGGAGCAGCGTTCCGCACAGAGGAGAGCCGTTTCCAAGCAGGAGGCCCGAGGACAGGCACCTTCCAAGCCTCTGCGTGCACCTGTCTCTGCCCGGGACGCAGGGGAGGGGCGGCGTCGCGGGGCCATCGATGGGGCTGGCCCAGCGCGATGGGGATCACAGGACCTCGCCAGCGGAGAGTGGGGTCTTTGTGCGATTTCACACCAGATGTGGCACGTGATTTCTCCGCGGCTGCTGCGAGGCCGCTGGCTGCAGGGCACGAGGCTGGGAGACCAGGGCGCAGGCTGCGGTCGGTGCCGAGGGGCTGCTGGGCCACAGGAAGAGGAACGGAGTCCTGGGAGGTGTGGTTGTTCACAGAGCTGGAAGGGGCCCTGTAGTGGGTCAAACATCGTCCCTGAAAAATTCGTGTCTACCTGGAGCTCAGAACGTGATTTAATTGGGGAAGACGGTTTTGCAGATGTAATTAAGGTAAGGCTTTCGCGATGAGATCATCCTGGATCAGAGTGGCCCTGAGTCCGATGACGGTGTCTTCAGAAGAGACACAAAAGGGGGCGCAGAGACGGGGAGACGGAGGCAGAGACCAGAGTGCTGTGGCCAAAAGCCGACAGGTCACGGGAGCTGCAAGAGGCAGGAAGGACCCTCCCCTGGAACCTCCAGATGGAGCGCGGCCCTGGGACACCTTGATTTCATATTTCTGGCCATCTGGTTTGTGGTCATTTGTTTCGGCCGGCACAGAAATCTAACACCCTGGGGACACGCAAACTCCTTCCACCCGTGAACGCCGTCTCAGCCCCCGACAGGCTGTCGCCCACCTGCGTCCCTCACCTCCCGAGTGAGGGTCTCACCAGCCACTTAGGGGTCTGGCCATCACGCAACACCGAGACATGAGGAAGTTCTCAGAGCTCCGGGATGGACCCTGGGCGTCTCCTCGTGGACCCAGATCAACTGCCAGGCCCGCCTGCTCCCTCCCCTGAAGAACCGGTCCCAGCCTGACCCTGGGACCCCCCCCATTGGAGCCGGTGGCTGAGCTCCCGACCCCTCGTCACCCAGCGTCCTTTGGAAGAGGCTCCGGGTCCCGATGGGAACGTTCTCAGGAACGTTCCGTGGATTGGGGGAGAACCAGGAGAGCATCACCTCCTCCCGCCAGCAAAGCCCCCTGGGCCCCCACGCTCTCCCCAGCCCCGTGCCCCCCGCAAGATGGGACAGAGTGAGCGGGGAAGGGCCAGGGCAGGCGCGGGCTCTCACGCCCGCCGTGTGGCTCCTCGCTGGGCGGAGAAAGGCACTTCCCTTTCCTCTGTGACCGGGGCTCCCCAGTGCCGGCGGGTAGCCGAGGCTGCGGGTACGAGTCCAGCCTCCGTAAGTCCCAGGTGAGGTCCTTAGATGCTCATGGCTTTGCAGGTTTACCGCTGGAGGGGCAGCCGAGGTCTGGGGGCAGGGACGGGGTCCCCTAGGCTTTGCACGGAGAGTCGGCCCCCTGCACACGCGCGCCTGCGCGTCACCTCCACGTGCAGTCGGCGCGCCCGCTGCGTACACGTCCCCACACGCCCCCGTAGCCTTCCTTGCGGTCCACACACACGCATCATCATGCTCTACGTGTACATCTCGGTACGTGTGTGTCACCGAGAGTGACGCTGGAATAAATGTGTGGGCGGGTCACACCGGAAAGTGAGCGTCTTGGGGGCGGCTGTGTCCCCAGCACCTGGGCAGGGACCGCGACAGGCCCTCGACGGAGCCCTGCAGCCCCTCAGCCCGCGCCCTCCCCGCTCCCCCGAGGCCCTATGTGTCACCTTCCCCGTCTGACTCCTTCTCTGGGTCCCGACTCCCAGCATTTTCCCCAGTGTCTCCCAGCAGGGAGCCCACTGGTGGGGGGTGGGGGCGCAGAAAAGGCCGTTGATGTCCTTGGCATCTCTGGCCCCCCCACTCACTAGTCGTCAGGGGACCGCCTTGTGCCCCCTCTTTCCACCTGCCCAGAGAGGGCCCCGGAGGCCTGGCCTGCCTCCCCGCCTCCTGTCCTGGGCCACGGTGCCTGCTCTGGCCTGCCCTGACCTCCTCTGATGCAAACCCCGCTCCCGGGTCGGCCCTCCTCGCATCCTTCCAAAGCCTCCAGAGCCCTCAGGGTGGAGACGGAACCTTCGACCTGGCAGCCAGCCCCGCAGGTCAAGCCTCCAGCCTCACCTGTCCCTGCTCCCCCGTCTGCCTGCGGGGGGCCACGCCGACACCCACTCCGTCCCTGACCCGCAGCACTCTCTGCTGCCTCAGGGCCTTGGCACACACCACGCCTTTTCTCTGGAATGGTCTTCTCCCAACCAGTGGCCTTGGCAGCTTCCCTGACGACTCCTGCCCTGCCCCCATCCTATTCCCATGGCTCCAGGTCCCCCTCACAGCCCTGGCTCAGCGTGAATTTTACATGTGTGACTCCTCGACTAAATTCACTCCCCCATCAGACAGCGGGGCCCACCTGTTTCGGTTCCCCACCCTGGGGAGGGCTACCCTCTCTGGGCTAGGCTGCCCCAGGGAGATGCAGGCATCATAGACTAAAAGGGCCTCACGCCCCACTAACCCCCATGGAATGCAGCATCTAACCGGACGGGGCCATCACGGCACCCAGACCGTGTCCACATTCCTGCCTGAAGGCAGAATTTCAAACCCCCCAGGGCTGGCTTTCCTCTGTCTGTGATCAAGGCAGCCGTGTGATTTCCCGAGCTTCGCAAGCTCTACAGTGCTGGGTTCCAGCCAGAGAACGGGAGGCCTCCCTGGCAGGGGTGGAGGGAAGCAGAGAAATACAGCCCCAGCCTCCATCCACCTGTGGTGAAAGCCAAGGATAAATTCTTTGGGACTCAGAGGGACATTTCCTCCCTCACTGATCTAAGTTCACACAGCTATCAAAAGGAGGTCCCAGCGGGAGCCCCGAGAACAGGGCTGCCACAGGGAGGCGGCTCAGCCTTGGTCATATCATTTTAACACGCCTGTTCCAGTGGCAAGGGGCCATCGCCTGGCCATTGCTGGGGTTCAGGCCACAGGGAAAGTTTTGCTTTTGGTCTCCTCCGTAGCACAGACATCTGGGGGAGTGGTGAATAAACAGGTGGGAGAATCTAGTCCACGCGACACGTGGTCCCAACAGGGACGCCCAGGCCCGGATGGTACATGAGCTAGGAGCAGCCACACTGGGTCAGCTGAAGCACCTGCCCCGGAATCCAGACGGCGGGACTGGAGCCGGGCCCGGGGGACGGGGACAAGGCCCCTGCAGGTGTGGGTATCGCAGCCAGTGGGGGCGGGAGGAGGGGGCAGGGCCTGGTCCTTTCCATCCTCAGCTCCCAGCTGCCCGGCCTCCTCCTGCCAAGGCTTAAATCACAAGTGTATGAGAACTAACGCATTCCCTCAAATTGTAATAAATTAATTCGAAAGCTCTGTAGTGATGGGGAAATGGTGTTCTTTCCTCAGAGAGCCCGGTGGACATGGTCCCGAGCTCCCTTCGCTGTCAGTAACAGTGAGCCCTGAGGGACCTCTCTCAAACCTTTCCCGTATCCTGATATCTGGCCAGAGGGTTGGGAGGGGCTTTGGGGGAGGGCTGTGCACAGAGGGGCCATTTCCCTTCCCCCTCCCTCCTGCTTTACTGTAAATCTGTGGACCGTCACCCTGTTCGAGATGTTTCTAATACAAACGACAGAAGCTTCAGCTGCCCTATCAGAGCATCGCCACCCGGCGGGGTGCTGAGGGTCCGCCAGGTCGTGTCTAGCTAGCAGAGTTTCTGCACAAACACCGTCTCGGCCAGAGGATGCTGCTTGCCCAGCGCCCTCCCCTTGTTTCTATTACCAAAGCCAGACGTTGGGAGGAAGGCAGAGGAATCAGTCACGCACGTGGACCCTCCCCACCATTCAGCTGAGCTCGAGCCCCGTCACCTCCCCGTCCTCAGCAGAGCGTCCCTTCCCGGGCAGCCCTGGCCTTCCGCGCCGGCCGGCCGTGGAGCTGCCCTGATTCAGGCCTTTCTGCAAACACTGTTGGAAACCGCTGTCCCATCGCCGCACCCGCCCCTCCCCCCGACATCCATCCTCCAGCAAGCCTGACCGTGTCAGCATGCTGCACCAGCAGCCCCGTGGCCCAGCCTCCGCTCTGACAGACGCCCACGCAGTGTCACATAACCAGGAACACCTGTCTGCCCGCTGGACGGGGACCCCTCCCGGAGAAGGGCCCCCTCGCGGCCTGGGCCCGTGACCCCCTGGCCTGCACCCCAACGTCCAACATGGCCTCCTCTCAGATCCCACCCTGAGCACACGGGCAGGCTCCAGAGCCCTGGAAGCATCCAGCAAAACAGGGATCCACATCGTGTTCTCTGAGCTTCTATGGAAGGTGATTCTTGCATTTGACACTTGCATTTTGGGGTCGGGGGGGAGGTCATGGAAGCCAAGCTGCAGGAAACACAGGACGCAGCACCAGTGACCGGTGAGGCTCACATCTCACAAAACGTGATCAGGGATGAAACCCCAGCGCCCAGCCTGGGGCGGTGGTGACGTAAGAAGCAAGAAACACCCCAGGAGAGGCTTCCTCACCACGGGAGTCATGAGGCAGGACACGGGCTGGACCTGCCAAAAGAACACGAGCAGGTGAAACCCTCCCTCGGCTGCCACGCAGACCAGAGAAGCACCCGTGTGCTCGGAATAGATGAGCCCGAGAAGCAGGCGCTGCGCCGGTGCTCAGCTCTGCACGGGGTCAGGGTCAGTAGACGTGGGAGGCCGAGGAAGATTCCAGGTGGAAGTGTGAACTTGGGAGCCTGTGGAGGATTCTGAGAGTTTTCACCATGAGCATCGAGGCTCTGGTTCATTGGACGTGGCCCATCCACTGCGATGTCACAGAGCCTGGGAGAGTGGGGAGCACAGGGCAGGGCCTGCGTGGGACCCAGAGTCAGGACAGGGAAAGGGAACCAGGACCAAGAGGCAGAAACGTTCCCGGAGCCTCGTCAGTTTCTTAATGAGGACTCGGCATGTCACTGAGGTTGTCATGTACGTAATGATGTTAGGTGGCTTCGAGAAAACTATTGAATTCATTCAGGTGTGGTTTAGTCGCTGTGACAAGTCCTTCCGTTGTTGTCTTTATAGAGGCCGTATCACATGAACCCTATTTGTTGTTATAAGTGCCTCCATGGTTGAGAAGAAACGTTAGAATTCTGTTTCCCAGTGTGGGAAGTTCAGAGTTTCAGGACTCGCGGAATGGCCATAAATAAGATCAATCCCAGTGCTACACTGTGCTTTATTATTATACTGGGTTTTCTGTAAATTCCGTACTGAGAATACATTATCGGGACTTGCCCGGTGGTCCAGTGGTTGGGACTCCTCACTTCTACTGCAGGGGGTGCGGGTTCAATCCCTGGTCGGGGAACTAAGATCCCACAAGCCCCACGGCTCAGCCAGAAACCGAGAGAGAGAGAGAGAGAGAGAGAAAGAGAGAGAGAATACATTATCGATATTTAGCTTCACTAGTAATCAATGCAATGCAAATTGAAGTAAAAATTAAGCAGTTTTTAAATGGCAAGAGAAAGACAGTTGTTTCCCCCTCCTCCTTTTGGATGTGAACCAAAAAGCACAAAAGAAAACAAGAAACAGAAACATATCGATAGGCCTGAACCTCAGCGTAAGAGGAAGGACTACCATATGCAATAAAAGTCACACGGAAGAGTATGGAGAGGGCCCAAGAAAGGCCCATGGGGGTAGATGCTGGGGGGAAGCCAAAGCCACAGTGGAAACTTGCCACTCAGCTTTGGACAAGGTGAACAGGACACAGACCGGGGACAAAGGCATCCATGGGCCAAGTTTGTAGGTTTCCAGAAGTAGGAAAAAGGGACTGAACCAGGGATTCCACTGAGATGCCCTGTTTACAGGCAGCCATTTCTTAAAGAGCCAGACAGAGGAAGGAGGCTGTGCTGTGAATTAAGTGATAACCCAGTGTGGCCAGGGAGAGGTAAAACCCAAATAACACAACCCGCGTCCTCAGGGGACTTTTTGCTGGTCTGTAGCACATACCACATATTTCACCATGATCAGGAAAGATGTTATGTTTAATAGAGAATCAGTTCTATAAACACGAGCTCAGAGCAGAGATAAAAGTATCAAGAGAAAACAAAGAGATGGGCGAAAAAGCGACAGCATTCGGGAAAAAAGTAGAAGGAAAACATAAAACGACACCTAAAATGTAAACCCGGCTGAACGTGGTGCAAAGACAAATGCAAATATGAGGAAAACACGGTAATAGACATGAGAGTTGATTGAGAAAAGCAAGCAAATGAAGTGGAAATCCACAGGGACTGAGAGGATGAGGGAGAAAAGCAGAGACATGGAGAGCAAATTAATATAACCGAAAAAGTTTACTATCATTCAAGAACAATTCTCACAAGAAAAAAGGACTTGTGTCTACAGATGGAATGGTACATGTCACAGCGGGAAAAAAATTGGCAAAGGTGTTAGCAAAGTTGCTCAATTTTAAAGATAAAGAATTATTTCAGCAGCCAAAGAGAAAGATCAAGGCACATAAAAGGGAATATCATTCGTCTGGCCTCAGTCGTTACCATGGCAACACCCAGCGCTGGAATCCGGACAATGAATGCCTACAAAGTCCTAAAGAGGGAATTGGAACCCAAGAGCTTCACAGCCGGCCAATCTGTATCTTTCAAATATAAAGACAAACGACAGGTATGTTTTGAACATTCAAAATCTAGAGGAAAATCCTTAAAATGAGCTCATCCTGAAGAACCAACCAGAAGACAACTTTGGCCAACCAAGAGACAAAAGGAGAAAAGTGGAGGAAAAGAAGCAGCTGTGAGCACGTTTACACTGTTAACGATGAATGAAAAACTAAAACAAATATGGTGTTTCAGTTACCAGAGGAAATGTAAAGGTTAAATATGAGAGCAGTTTAGAAATATTGTACCTTCAAAAGCTGGAAGAGAAAGGACAAATTATTCAAGAGGTGGTATAAGGACACAGATTTCCTCACCTGCCATAACCAGAGACAAAAATGTATTTAAATCTGATAAATCCATTCCTAGACGTGTAAGGATGTGGGAAAGTGTAAAGGTAAATTCTGAGATTTGAAAAGAAACCCAAGTACAGTTCGCAGAGAAGGTTGAGTTGGACTTGTTCTATAATTTCTCATCACGTGGAGTCAGCAAAGGGTTAAGTCAAATATACGAAGTTCAGACTATAAGACGGTCACTCAACAGACTTCCACACGATAAAAATAAACTGACACAGCAGAGTAAAGGACACCAAGAACTTATGGTGGAAAACGTTCTTAAGGCACAATCAAAAGTGGAAAGTGTAACAGAAGGAACCTCAGACATACCCGTGCTTCACTAGAGGGTTAAACTGGACCAGGAGGAAAACCCAACTTCAGGCTGCATCCTGATATTATTCGAAAACAAAGCGACTCAGAAAAGTTAAAGGTGGATGTGTACAAGACAAATGCATACAAAAATGCAGGGACAACAGTCAACATCAGAGAGGGCTTATTTGGAGACAAGAGGCATTATACAAAACAAAAAAGGCACTTTATAATGGCAGACGGTGCCATCCACAAAGAAGTCTGCAATTATGGACATTCATGCATCGTAATGTCAAGTCACTCCCAGAGCAGGCGCTCAGAGAAGATGGGAGGAAACAGGGATGTATTGGGGTAGGAAATGTTCATGCATATCTCCTAGCCCAAGACAGATCAAGGTGGGAAAATGAGTAAGAACACAGGACATCAGGATATAATTAATATGGTCAAAATCTTCAAGGGAGCAGAGACACCTAGGGAAGCCCATGGGGCCATTGGTGGTGCGGCCTTGGCCACATTAAGGGTATAACACAAATCCCAGAGTCCATAAAAGAGAACAGGTTTGATTACATAAAAATTATTTTAATCTTCATGTCAAGAAATGTATAAACTAAATCAAAAGACAAACTATAAACTGGAGAAAGGGCTTGCAATTTATGTCATAGACAACTGCTATTTCTTTTTTTTTTTTTTTAATTGGGGTATAGCTGCTTTACAATGTTGTGTTAGTTTCTACTCTACTGCGAAGTGGAGTTCCATTCGCTATACAGCAGGTTCTTATTTTTATACATATTAGTGTATAGATGTCAATCCCAATCTCCCAGTTCATCCAACCACCACCCCTGCCGCTTTCCCCCCTTGGTGTCCATACATTTGTTCTCTACATCTGTGTCTCTATTTCTGCCTTGCAAACTGGTTCATCTGTACCATTTTTCTAGATTCCACATATACGTGTTAATATACGATATTTGTTTTTCTCTTTTTGACTTACTTCACTCTGTATGCCAGTCTCTAGGTCCATACGTCATAGACAACTGCTATTTCTTTTTTTTTTTTAAAAAAAAAAAAGGGGTTCTTCAGATCAATAAGAAGACCAACAGGACAACAGAAAAATAATCCAAGGATATGAACCCCGTTTACAGAAAAGGAAATACAAATGGTACTAAGCATATAAAAACTATTCAACCTTATACACAAACACACACTTATGAAATTAAAACTACAGTGAGATACAGTTTTCAGTTTGATGCCATCAAATGTGGACAAAATGTTGCCAAGTACTTTGTGGTTAGAAGGTGTAGCCATGGACCGGGCACCGACACCAAATACTATTATGTATCAGCCAGAGTTTGGCCAGGTAAAGGGGACACACACAAAGGTACTTCAACAAGAGGGGATTTCATACAGGCAATGAGAGGCTTACAAAACTGTCAGGAAGAGTAAGAGTCAGGGAAGCTTCTGGAGTGTTTGGGAATCTAAGGAGAGCAGAAGCTGTGGGGAACCCCACTGCAGATCTCAGCTGTGCACGAATGGTCTTTGCAGGAAGCCACCCCTGAAAACCACTGGCAGACTCACCCAGCCTTTATGGAAACCCACATGTCACACCCTCGCCGACATCAACTTCTTCTATTGGGCTTCTGAATTTCATACCAGTGGCCTCATTGGCAGATAATAAACAAGATCCATGCTCCCAAAGGATCTGGGGAAAATAGTCCCCAGGCTGTGATCCCTGCAATACAGCGGGGCAGAAAGAAGGGAAAAAGAATGAGGCAGTAACAAGAGATGATCCAGAAAAGTGGGCTAATTGGTCCAATCTCTCTGAGTAACGACACCCATTACATTTGCCCTTTGACCCAGTAATTACACCAACCAGAAATTTATCCTACTGGTATTTTAGCACATGTGCAAAATGACACGTCTACCAAGATACTATTCATAGCACTGTTTGTAATATCAAAAGATTGGAAATACCATAAAAGCCCATTAGTACGTGACTGGTAAAATCAGTTATGATGCATTCGTGTAAGAGAATACTGGGAGTCCATTAAAAACAACGAGGCAGCTGTCCACGATACCATGGTTCCATCTCCAAGACACACTATCAAGAGAATAAAGCAAAAACAGTGATGCAATGTGCTGCCATTTGTGTGAAAAGCAGAGTTGTGTGAAAATTAAAATAACCAGGTACACATAAGCTTGTCTGTGCAGGGACTTACTTTCCAAGATTCACAAGAAACAGCGAGTCTAATTACATCTGGAGAGGAGAGCTGGGCACGGGCTGGCCAGGGGGGTCGGCCAGCTCTGCATGTCCTGTTCGCTTTCCCACGTTCTGCCTCATCACAAATAAGGATACTGTCGGTGTCAGCCGAGGTCCAATCAGAGAAGTAGAACCAGTAAGTACAGAGACAGAGACGGACATGGACATGGTCATGGACATGGTGACGGAGATGGAGATAGAGATGGAGGAGGAGGAGAGATGGACATAGCTTTGTTACAGGGATTTGACCTCACACAAGGGTGGGAGCTAGTTAAGGGGTCTCTCAAGGGAGGCTAACGTCCACAGGGCAGGCAGCGCGGAGGGAAGAAGGCGGTAGGTGGGGGAGCCCAGAGGATGGACGGAACCCATGTCCCTCTGGCCTGGGCAGTGTGGGTGTCCTGGGGATCCAGCCCTTTGTCGTGGACCCGAACGTGCACACCTGGACCAGAAGCCGGAGGAGCTGGAGGAACCAGGAGCAGTCCTCACGCCCCGGAGTCAGGCCAGCGGATAAGGGGGTCACACGTGTGAACCCCGCACGCCTCCCTCCACAGCTCACGCGAGACCCTCACCCACCCACCACTCCGCCCAGAACCTCCGCGAACGGAATTCTGGGAAGTGTAGTTCAGCTGGCCAAGCTGACACATCACGAAACCACCACACTTTCAAAAAGAATAATGCGGTCATATTTTAAATCCACTTTAAAAATGCTGAGAAATGAGTCTTAATCCTGGCAAGCGTTCAATAAAATCGATGTGGTCATATGTCCTTGGTGTCAGTCTAAATTGGTTCGGACTTAGGAACAGCAATTCGGACAGATAGGTCAAGAGGCAGTGGAGCCCTCACACCACTTCTGGGAATTGGACAAAAAAATAAACATCATCCAAAATCAGGGGGAGAAGGAAGGCTCCATCACTCCATCGTCACATGACCCCTAACAACGAGACGCAAACTAAATATCAAAAAACAGTGACCTGGCCCGTGCAGTCTTCCTATTCACAGCTATCATGCATTTTAATGTTGCAAGCTCTGGCCACACGAAAAATGCTTGCAATATTAAGGGAAATAAAGCAGGATACAGAATGCTTATGTGCTTTGCTGGGGCTGTGCAGTAAGGTGAGTTACATGAGACCCAAGGCCAGCCTGCAGCACCGTGGAGGTGCCCTGCCCACCACGGCCAAGGGACCCTTGATGGCTCCCCAGATATCAGAGCTTTTCCAGGAAGAGGTGCCCATGGCTGCCATTTTTCCATCCCTTCTCTACGTGAAAGGCTGCACACATGTTATTGGTATGTGTGCAGCACACACCCAGCAAGGCAAGCCTTATCATCCTTGCGTCAGCTTTGAGCAAATGAAGGTCCAGGAAGTTTAAGCCCAAGTTTCATCACTCTGAGTGGCCGACCAGCCTGGGAGCCTGAGCAGCCCTGGTCCTCCTTCCTCCCCAGGCCATGATTCCTCTGTCCCCCTGGAGATCTCCAACAGGGCACACAAGCGCCTGCTGATTACTTTTCTCTGATGTATCTAAGTTTTCATCCTATTCAGAGTAGGGGTTTGGCAGGGATCTCCATTCCCTGACCGCGCCCACTCACAGTACAGGGAAGGGATTTCCAATTGATTTAAGGGCCTTCCTCCCGGGTGCTGGTCCCAGCAGACTGGACATGCTTCCAGCTCGGTATCTAGGTGATTCGATATATCTTAGAACAGAAGTGACTACAGGAAAGAAGCTTCCCAGTGGAGACTGTGGAAAGACGGCACTCCAGAAGGAGGGGGCTAAGCGTCAGGCGTAGAGTTCGGCCCTCTTTCTGTTCCGGCGTGGAAAGGATGCCCAGAAGATCGTAAGAGGAAGGAGGGGAGATGCAGCGCCCTCCACCGTCTTGCAGGAGCTGCTCCCCACCTTATTCTCCTTCCTCCCACAGAGAAGGACAAGATGCTCATCCGATTGGTCAAACCCTGTGGCATAGATTGGGCCCCTGGTAGATCTTCTCCAAAAGTAGCCACACTAACTCCCTCCTCATATCTGTGCTCCTGTGCAGGTGACTTTCAGCTCCTCTCATCAGGAAGCACAGTCTTTCTCCACCCACTGGACCCGTAGAACATGCTGGGAGGGATGGAGAGTGCACCAGTCCGAGCCCAGGCCTCAAGCGGTCACTTGTTCTCCTGGAAACCTGCTGGTGGCCGGGAGCCAGTCTGCCGGGTAAGGAGGGACACGTGGCCTGGTACCCACGGCTCCAGCCGACAGCCTGCTGACCCCCAGGAGCAGGGCCACGCCGCTGACCTGAGGCTGACCACCGACACTGGAGGGGAGCCCCGAGAGGCCCAAAGAACCTCCCAGCTGAGCCCGGCCCAAACACTGACCTGCTGAGTCATGGGCTAAATGTTCGTATGTTGTTTTAGCCTCTGAGTTACGGGTGGCGGGGTACCAGCACAAGCTGACTGATTCCTGTGCATTTACTAACGAGTGGGGTCCCTTCTCCTAATTCTTGCTCTGCCTTCTCATCCCCTCCGCTCCAGGCGGAGGGAAGGGGCCGAGCCCAAGCTGGCCCTGCGGCCCAGGCCTCCATGCCTTTTTTTCCCACTCTCTCCCCCTACCCCGACAGAGAGCAGTGCCTCGGGGCCCAGCCTCAGCACAGCTGTAGCCATGGCCACACTCAACACCCCGGCCTCGCAGGCAGGCCTTTGCCCCAAGGCCACCTACCATCCAGCAGCCGGACTGTGGCCAGCTCCCAAGTTACGAACCCTGGGGGAGGGAAGGGGCACAGGGCTCTCGGGCGAAGTCTCAGGCCTAAGCTTTGAGCTCCGACCTGCCAGGGAACCTGGGGTATCAAGGGGTGAATATGCACTTCTTCCATTTCCCATCGGGCTGGCCCTTCTGACCTATCTCAGAGCCAAACCGCGATGGACAGGACAGGAGGCAGGCGGGCCCGCGTTCCTGGCCATGCTCCACACTGACAAAACCCCAACTTGATCCCCTAGAAAAAAAATGCAATCCTGTGCACACGTGTCTGGGATTCTATTTTAAGGGAATAATCAGAAGTGCATCCAGGTTGATAATCCAGGGTGTTCCCTGCAGGCGTATTACCCTGGAAAACAACGCAGAAGATTACCGAATAAACGTCAGTGCCACGAGGGTGGAGTATCACTGAGGACAGTCAGTCACCTTCCCCGACCGTCTCTCATCGGGGCACTTGGCGCTCAGGGACAAAGTGGAATCTAAAATATGGCACAAAGGAATTTATCTACAAAACAGAAACAGACTCACAGACACAGAGAACAGACTTGTGGTTGCCAAGGGGGAGGGGGGCGGGGGAGGGCTGGAGTGGGAGGCTGGGGTCAGCAGATGCAAGCTCTTATATAGAGCACGGATAAACAACACGGTCCTACTGTATGGCACAGGGAACTATATTCAGTATCCTGGGATAAACCATCATGGAAAAGAAAAAAAAAAAAGACGCTCTACAGTATTTTTTTAAATCAACCTCTCCCTCTCTCCCCGCCCACCACCCGTGCGCACGTACATACACATAACCTCCTACTGGCCTGGTTCTCTGGAGGAGCCAGCTGCTGGCCCGTCCCATCACCATCCGGCTCCCTGCCCCCAGCCCGGGCAGGACTCACTCCCAAGGTGGCGCAGGCCTCCGTACTGCCACGTCCACGGGCAGCTCTCCGGGCTCAGCTTGCAGGATCCGGTCCAGACGCGCGCCCGCCAACCACCGGGCGCTCCGCGGAGCGGTCGTCCATCCTGGTGGCCCAGCTCCCTCTCCAACAGGGTCTTCGCTGCCCGTGGGAGCCCGGCCAGCGGCGTGCCCAGCCCTCCCCTTGGCGCCGTGGTCCCAGGGCTCCATCGTGAGGCCCCCGGCTTCTCCCTTTGCTCCTTTCCCCGAAGACACTCACAGAGGGACAGGCAGAGTGACCTCAGTGACCCCTGGGCACTCTCCTCCGAGTCTCGTGAAACTGCACGAAGCGAGAGCAGTCATCACCCCTATTTTGCACGCAGGGAATCTGAGCGCAGGGGTCACGGCACCCGCCCGGGACCACAGCGCGGCAGCAGTGCCCGGCCCGAAGCTGGGCTGACTTCAGTCTTCCGGCCACATCACCGGCCACAGCTGCGCCCACACCAAGCTCCCAACCCACTCGCCAGGCCTGAGCTCCTGCCCGAGTGCTGTCTGCTGGGTTCCTTGCCCACCCCCGCACCCCACCCGCGCTCACACACAGGCGCCCCAAACTTCACCGCCCCCCGGGACCCTGGCCCCACCCCACCCCCCCAGCACCACCTCCTGCCCGGGCATCCTGGCCAGGACTCCGTCCTCGGCAGCCCCTTCCTTAGCCGGCAGCCCCATCACCGCGTGTGGCCCCGGCTGCCCCAGCTGCCCACGTGCAGTCCTGGGCTGGTGCCTGCTGGGGCTGCGATGCAGGGATCAAGTTGCCGGCCTGACTGCCGCTGATGGAGATTTTTCACTCATCAAATCATTTTATTCCTCAGATACAAGTAGGGTATAAAGCAGGTTTCCTTCAGTATGAAATTCGTATTTTCGACTCTTACCTTGAAGAAGTTTTCCTTCCCAGACTGAATACGGGATTTGTCGAGAACGTTGATGGTATCGTCCTTCTGGGATTTCTCCTTGAAGCCAATCAACAAATCGTTTCTGATGGCTTTAGCGTAGATTAACCAACTAAATAAGTCAAGTCAGGGTTTATTTAGCTTCTTGGAAAGGAGAGATTTTCAACACCGAAGTTTAGGAAGGTAAAAGGGGTCTGCAAGCCGTGAGGGTCTGGGGTCTTTACAAATGGCTGGATGAGGTCCAGCGGGGACCTGTCACTTCAGCTGCCACCGTCCCTACACGCTCAACACCCCCTCCCATGTGGGCCAGAGCTGGGGAGACGGCCGCCAGAACCAGCGGGAAGGCCGTTCTCCTGAGAGAACCACAGACCTGCCCAGAGCGCTAATGTCTGGGGAGGAGGAGGGGCCGCAGGGCAGGAGGGGGACACAGCAGGACGGGGATGGACAGAGGAAAACAAAGGTGGGGGAGTCAGAGCGGGATGGCGGGGCCCTGCTGGACCAGCACCCTCTGACGGGGCCCACGCCTGGGCAGGGCGGGTGCAGGGCAAAGGAGCAGGTGTGGCTGGGCTGCGTCAGTGCACCTGAGGGACTCCCACCTGAGGGAACCTGTTATAATGACTGGGACATTATGTCTCTTCTGTAAATTCAAAGCCCCCAGAGGACCTAACTGGCCCAGCTTGGGTCAGATGACCATCATCCCTAGACCAAACAGCTCTGCCCCCCAGAGGGCAAAGTGAAAACAGGGCCAGCAGGAGCCACACCCAACCACAGGCCAAAGATCCTGTAAAAGAGGACCAAGGACGTCCCTGTAGATGTCTACCAACTAGTAGGTAGTCTTTCAACGTCTAAAAGCCTCAGGGAGACACTGAAGTGATTTAAACAAAGGAGTGTAGAGGATTCAGGCTCCCAGGGGACAGGCCGCTCAAGGGAAGGGCTCAAACGTTGGTATCACCGACCAGAGTTCACAACCAGCCCTGCCACTGTAGCTGTGAGCGTGGTCTCAAAGCTACACGTATTTCATCTAGAAGATGAAAGCATGAGCGCCATTTCTGAGGCAGGGCCGGGGTGTCCCCCCAAAAGATGTTGAAGTTCTAACCCGCAGAGCCCCCGAAGGTGACTTTGTTTGGAAATAGGGCCATTGCATATGTAATTAGTTAAGATGAGGCCTCGCTGGATTAGCGTGAGCCCTAAATCCAATATGACTGGTGTCTTTACAAGAAGAGAAGAGACGCAAACACACAGAGAGAAGCCACCTGAAGACAGAGGCAGAGACTGGAGGGTTGCAGCTGCAAACCAAGGATGGCTGGTGGCCCAAAAGCTAAGAGAAAGGCATGGAACAGATTCTCCCTGGGAGCCTTCAAAGAGAGCTCCAACCTCCCAACACCTTGATCTCAGACTTCCAGCCTCCACAGCAGTGAGAGAAGCAACATCTGTTCTTTGAAGCCCCTCAGTTTGTAACAGGAGCCCCAGAGAACTCACACACTTCCCATGTGCTTGTCCACTGGACACAAATCATCTGTTCCTGCTCCAGCATCACACCTGCTTTCCAGGTAGGAAGAAAGGCCCCAACCGGCAACTTCTCACATCTCATCAGAGAGAGCTTGGGTCATAAGGCCTGGGCCACAAGGGAAGATGGAAAATAGAGTCGCTGATGTTGTTGTTTTCAAGCTGGACACAGTTCCACCCCCAATGGGTTCATGATCCTGTTGGTAAGAAAGTGGGGTAAAGTGGATACTTCGAAGGCAACTAACAGTGGTATCAGGGAGGGTAGATGCTGTCCTGGTCCTGAGTCATGCCCTCTGTCTGGTATCTCACTGCTTCCCTGAGGACACAGGTCATTTCTCAAAAAAATTAAAAAATACATATATATATGTATATATACATATATATATATACACACACACACATATATTCTACATAATACTTATCATTTATCTAACGTTTACTGTGTGCCATGTACTCCCCTAAGAGCTTGACCTATGTAACTCATTTAATACCCACAACACATCTATGAGAGGTAAACTCTTGTCCCAACTTACAGATGAGGAAACTGAGGCAAAGAGCAGTTAAGAAACTTGCCCAACCTCACACAGCCAGAAAGTGAAGGAGCTGAAATTTGAACCCAGGCTCTGTCATCTCTCCACAGTGCTTAACCAGCTCTGCTAATATCATTACTGCTCAAAAAAAATCTTTTTTTTTTTTTTTTTGCGGTATGCGGGCCTCGCACTGCTGCGGCCTCTCCCGGTGCGGAGCACAGGCTCTGGACGTGCAGGCCCAGCGGCCACGGCTCACGGGCCCAGCCGCTCCACAGCATGTGGGATCACGGGCCCAGCCGCTCCGCAGCGTGTGGGATCCTCCCGGACCGGGGCGCGAACCCGTGTCCCCTGCATCGGCAGGCGGATTCTCAACCACTGCGCCACCAGGGAAGCCCAAAATCTATTTATTTGATTAACTAGATTGAATAGGAAGAAAAATCAATTCAAAAAAATCCCATTTAATCACTAGTTTAAAATGCACAAAACCACATGGACCTGCTTTACCCATCAGGAACACTTATCCAGGCAATTAGGTCCTTTCCAGTGGAAAAGCTCCCAAGGCTGGCACTCATCACATGTGCTATGTCCTTTGTGACACAGGCTGAATTCTAATTTCTGAAAATTATAGAAGTAGATATTTACGTTATCATCAAGAATAGCTTCTAGGCAGCTCTTCCCAGCCATAAACTAGAAGCAAACACTTACCCGAATGGACTCACTTCTCATCTGCTCTGTCAGTCACAGCTTCTCAGCCGCAGAGCCATTTGAACTTGGGCCTGACAGTTTGCATTTTCAAGCATCTCACTCGCCCACCCGGCATTGTTACAAATCCATAAATCTCGTTCTCCGCCTCGCCTCTAGCCCCATTCTGGTTTCCTGTGTGTATGTCATAGGCTGTGCACTGCATCAAAAGGGTATTAGCATTATCATCATTTGTAGTAGTTTTAGTATTATATTATTATTTTTTATTATATTTTTATAAATTTATTTATTTTTATTTTTGGCTGCGTTCGGTCTTCGTTGCTGCGCGCAGGCTTTCTCTAGTTGCCGAGAGCAGGGGCTACTCTTCACTGTGGTGCGCGGGTTTCTCTTTGTGGTGGCTCCTCTTGTTGCAGAGCACAGGCTCTAGGCACGTGGGCTCAGTAGTTGTGGCTCATGGGCTCTAGAGCACAGCCTCAATAGTTGTGGTGCACAGGCTTAGTTGCTCCACGGCATGTGGGATCTTCCCAGACCAAGGCTCGAACCTGTGTCCCCTGCATTGGCAGGTGGATTCTTAATCACTACGCCACCAGGGAAGCCCTATTATTATTACTAAATGAAATCTTTCATGCCAGTTTAGTTTCTGCCTGCTCCCCTATGGCAATAAAACCAAAGCACTATGAACTTTGCCCTGATTTCAAAGAAAATAGCTCAGCTTTTCTACAACGATCATCAATGTTCCGGCCCATCTCTGCCCTCGGCAATCCCTTCGGTCCCAAATTACAATGGGGCCTCCAATCCCTTGTTCACAGCTTCATCTGGAACCTTCCTGGCTCAGCCCTTGCTATCTCTCAATCTGCTGGCAAATCTTGGCTCCTCGCCTGTTCCTCACTTCTATGACTTCTTCTTGCTTGTGCCCAGATCCCCTCCAGGCTCTCAGTAACCTTTCATTTGTTTATTCAGAAAGTAATTCGAGAACATCTGCTACGAGGCACACGCTATCTATTGTAGGCACCAGAGTGCCCACGAAAGACAAAGACCCAGCCTTCTAGGAGCAAATGTTCCGTGTGCTAATCAGTCAACAAACAGGGAACAAATCAATGAAATTTAATTTGGGTGGATATAGGGCCAATAAAATAAAGCAGGGTAAAGGCTGAAGAGGGATAGGGTGCGGTAGCCAGTCTTGAGATGGCCCCCGGTGAGTCTCACCTCCTAAGTGCATGCCCTGTGCGCTGCCCTCACACATCAAATAGAAATGGCGCAGGTAACCCACAGCGCACTGCAGAAATGACTGAGAAAATGACAGTGGCTAAAAGTCAGTGCCACTGCTGCTGCAACTCGCTCTCTTGTGTCACTCACCCTGGGGGAAGCCTGCTGCCATATCATGAGGGCACGGAAGCATCCCTGTGGGGGGGTTCCTGCTAACAAGCAACCTCACATCTCCAGCCAAACGAGGGCGCCATCTTGGAAGTGGTCCTTCAGCTCCAGTCAAGTCTTGGGGTGACCACAGCCTTGGCTGACGTCTTCAATACAAGTTCATAAGGGGTCTCAAGATGGAGTGAAGCCATTCCCAAATTCCTGACCCACAGAAACTGTGTGAGATGATAAACACTTACTGGTGTTCTAAGTTTCAGGATCATTTCTTACACAATAATAGATAACACATCAAGGGTGCTCTTTTGCTTAAGCAATGAAGAAAGTCCCGTCTAAGGAGCTGCCCTTTGAGCAGAGATGTGCATGAAGTGAAGGAAGCCATGGAATGACGTGGAGACAAGCGTTCCAGAAAGAGGGAACAGGCTCTGAGATGCTGTAACAGCCTTTTTAATGAATAACAAGGAAGCCGGTGTGACTAGAGTGAGTGAGAGCAAAGGAGGCCAAATCAGGTAGGACCTTGTGAGCCACAGCGGGGATTTTGGATTTTGTTCTATAGGCATAAGCAGAAGTTATTGGACCATCTTGAGCAGAGGACAGGCATATGCCCTTTGGCTGCTGGATGGAGAATTAACAACACAGGGGCAGGTATGGAGATGAGAGCCCACTTAGGAGGCTCCTGCACACCTGGTGAAAAGGTGATGGAGCCTAGACTTGGAGGGTGTTTCCATGGTAGAACCCACAGCTCTGCCATTAGAGCAGATGTCGTGTATGAGAGAAGAGGAATTGAGATTATCTCCTATGTTTTGGACTGAACAAGGAAGACTTAAAGAAAAGTGGGTCAATTGGGAGATGGAATTTGAATTCAGTGTGTGACAGTTTAGGTTTGAAATGACTATAGACCATCAAGAGAAGAATGCAAAGAGGAGATGAATACACAAGTCAGGATCTCAAAGCAGAGGTCAGGACTGGGGGTAGGGTTGCCAGACATACATCCAGTTACTTAAAGCCATGGCACTAGAGGAGGTGACCACGCACATGGGCACAGGTAAAGAAGCACAGGGTGAGGAACTAGCCAGACCATTCTAACATTTAGAGGGTAAAAATATGACAAAGAAGTCCTTAGACTCCATGTAGGAGCCTAGAGGGAAATATAGAAATCCTCTCTGGAGGAAGCTATCATCTTATGTCTCCAAATAATTTCCAGAAAGGCTTTTGTTCAACTACAGTCACCAGAAAACTAACCAAGATAACCAGACACCCTAAGTTAAAACCAGCAGAAACCACAGTTTAGAGCAACAGACCTAAAGCGCATTCAGATATTATCATAGACTGTAAAACAACTATGCGCTCTATATTCAAGAAGATAAAAGTTGAGCATGAAAATCTCATCAAGAAACTGGAAAACAAACAGAACAAAACAAAAATAAGCATAGCAGATTTTAAAAGAAGAGTCAAATTAATTTTTTAGAATTTAAAAACAAAAAAGAGTTAAGAACTCGATGACTCCGTGGAAAGGTTTAACAGCAAAACAGACACAGATGAAGAAAAAATTAGCAAACTAGAAGATAAGTGAATAGAAACTATTCAAAAGGAAGATGAGGAGGAAAAAAAACGTGGACCAAAGTAGATGGTAAAAGACATAGATGATGTCAAAGAGTAGATCCAACTTATGTTTAACTGGGGTACCAGAGGGAGAGAAGACACAGTGTGTAGCAGAGGCAATATTTAGGAAGATAAAGACTGAGAATTTTCTGGAACTGATGAAAGGCGTCAGCACACAAATTCTGGAAGCCCAGCCAATTGCAGGCAAAACTAATAGAGAACAAACACACTTAGTATTTCACAGTGAAACTGCAGAATTCCAAATATAAGGAAAAGTCTAAAGAATAGACAAATAAATAAAAGATGGATTCCTTCTTAGACTTCAGGCTGGGCTTCTCCAGAGCAAGTGAGGAAGCCCAAGGAAACTGAGGTAACATCAGTGTGCCAAAATCTCACTGTTGTCCTAGAAATTCATACCCTGCTAAGACATTCCCTGAGATAGGGTAACAAATGTGGCTAAGTCCTGAGACTGCCCTGGCTTTCTTGGGGCAGAACATAGGCTTCTTGATGAAGTGAGGAGAGAGAGAGAAAGCAGAGCCTGGGGAGGCTGCAGCAGCTGGAATTTGCAAGGCAGATTATCAAAGAAGCCAAGCAGAGAAAGAGCTCCAGGAACCTTCATAAGGATCTGGTGGAGACTCTGGCTGGACGCTGGTCTCTGCATGTATACAGTGAAATAGCACAAAGCCAGTCTGCTGGGTGCTCTAAAGTGAAAAGCTCCCAGACCCCACACAGGGATGGGAGATATTTTAATTCCATCCTTCAAGAGTAGAAGGACTGGAGTGATCCATGAAGACCTTAGAAGGGTTACAATGTAGTAGTAAGGCTAAAATTTCCCCAATAAAGGCTACTCTAGATTCCACCAACGAAACTCAAAAAGAACACTCCAGGGTGGGTGGGAGAGGGATGGATTGGGAGTTTAGGATTAGCAGGTGCAAACTATTATACATAGAATGGATGAACAAGGTCCTACTGTAGAGCACAGGGAACTATATTCAACATCTTGTGATAAACCATAATGGAAAAGAATATAAAAAGGAATATGTATGTACATATGTATAACTGAATCACTTTGCTGTACAGCAGAAATTAACAAATTATAAATCAACTATACTTCAATAAAATAATTTTTTTTTAAAAAGCCTCCAAGAGGGCTTCCCTGGTGGCGCAGTGGTTGAGAGTCCACCTGCCGATGCAGGAGACACGGGTTCATGCCCCAGTCCGGGAAGATCCCACATGCCGCGGAGCGGCTGGGCCTGTGAGCCATGGCCGCTGAGCCTGTGCGTCCGGAGCCTGTGCTCCGCAACAGGAGAGGCCACAACAGTGAGAGGCCCCTGTACCAAAAAAAAACAACAAAAAACCCTCCAAGAGATCAACTGGATCCCAAGTGATCTAACTGTCCATCAAAGCAAACATTGATTGGTTAAAGGAAGACAACCAAAGGGAAACGGTCAACAATGTAAGCTTCAAATAGCCTGGCATCCAATCAAAACCTGCAAACTATCAACATAAAAAAACAGTTCATAGGAAAACATCCATCACTCATACAAGGACTTAAAAACAGCTACTTTACGTATTTAAATTTGCTCTTCTGTTTAAAGGACAACATGAACATGAAGAGAAAATGGAAAATATCAAAAAGAGCCAACAGCAAAGATCTAGAACCAAAAAATACAATCTTTCAAATAAAAATTTCACTAGATGGGGTTAGCAGTACATTACATAGTGGAGAACAGAAGATTATTAATTCAAAAACATAGCAATAGAAACTATACAATATGAAGCAAGGAGGGGAAAAAGACTAAAAAAAAAGCCACCCTGAATAGAGCCTCAGTAATCTCTGGGACAATATCACACAGTTTAAAATGCCTGCATTTGGAGCCCTAGAAGGAGCAGAAACAGAGAGAGGGGAAAAGATTACTTAAAGAACTAAATTTTTAACTTTTCTGAATTTGATGAAAACTATAAATCTACAAATGCAAGCAGCTCAAGATAAAAACAAAGAAAACCATACAAAGTCACCACCAAACTAAACCAAAATTGTTGAAAGCCAGTGATAAAGAAAAAAAATCTTAAAAACAGCCAGAGGGGGGGTGGAAAGACCTTTATGCAAAGAGAAGAAATACAGCAGACACAGCATCTCAAACTGCACAAGCCAGAAGGCATGGAATGCCATCTCTGAAGCACTGAAAGAAAAAAAAGTCACCCTAAATTTCTATATCCAGAAAAAATACTATAAAAATGAAGGCCAAATAAAAACTTGCTCAGATGATCAAAAACTGAGAGAATTTGTTGTCAGGAGACCTACACTTAAAAAAAAAAACTTATAAAAACTTCTTTAGGTGAATAATGATTCCAGGCAGAGACATGGGTCCACATAAAGGAATGAAGAACGGTGGAAATGGGAACTATATTGGTAAAGATAAAAACCTTTTTTTCTAAATTAAAAAATTTATTTAAAATAAAACACATATTTGGAGTTTTATAAAATATATAGATGTAAAATACATAGGACAACTATTGTAAAAGGACAGAAGGAGGAAGTGAAAAGTACACTGTGGCAAGGTTCTTACACTCTGGGTGAAGTGGTGTGTTATCATGTAAAAGCAGACACTGGTGACTTAAAGGCACGTAGTGTAAACCCTAAAGTAACTATTAAATATTAAAAATAAATAAATGCCGCAGTCAAAAAGCCACTAATGCAGGTAAAATGGAATCATTAAAAAATTATTAATCCAAAGGAGGCAGGAAAAGAGAGAGGAAAAAACAAAGAATCAGTGGGACAAATACAAAACGAATAGGAAAGTGGTAGGTTTAAGTCAACTATAGGGACAATTACACTAATTGTCACTATGGATGGAAAAGTAAGGGTCAGCAATGTTCTGTCTACAACAACCTACTTTAAACATAAAGACACAGGAGAAAAAAATTAAAAGCAAAGGGATGGAAAATATATGATATGCCAGACAGGAAGCACAAGGAATATGGGCGTTACCAGGCATAAAGGGAGACATTTCATAATGATGACTGAATCAATTCATTGCGAAGGCATAATAATACTACATGCGCGTGTTCCAAATAACAGAACTTCAAAATATATGAAGCAAAAACTGATGAAACTGAAAGGAAAAAAGGCACAATCATAATTAGAGATTTCAATGCTCTTCCCACAGTAATTAATAGAGCATACAGACAGACCATCAGTAAGCTTAAGCAGAAGACTTAAAACAATGTTATCAACCAGCTAGACTAGTGACACATAACACTCCACCTGGTGACGACAGAATACATATTCTGTTCAAATACACATAAAACATTTACCAAGATACACCATATGCTGGACTGTAAAATAAGTCTCAGTATGCTTAAAAGAATTAAAAGTATATTAAAACAGAAATTTTACAAAAACAGAATTAAGTTAGAAACCAATAACAGGGACTTCCCTGGTGGCACAGTGGTTAAGAATCCGCCTGCCAATGCAGGGGACATGGGTTCGAGCCCTGGTCCGGGAAGATCCCCCATGCCGAGGATCAACTAAGCCCGAGCACCACAACTACTGAGCCTGCGCTCTAGAGCCTGCGAGCCACAACTACTGAAACCCGCGTGCCTAGAACCTGTGCTCCGCAACAAGAGAAGCCACTGCAATGAGAAATCCACACACCACAACGAAGAGCAGCCCCCACTCACTGCAACTAGAGAAAGCCTGCGCACAGCAACGAAGACCCAAAGCAGCCAAAAGTAAATTTTAAAATAAATAAATAAAAATAAACCAATAACAGAACAAGATATTTTGAAAATCCCCAAACATTTGAAAATTAAATGATATACATCCAAATAATCCATGGGCCAAAATTCCAAGGGAAATTAGGAAATAATTTATGCTCATAAAAGTAAAAAGGAATCTATCAAAATTTGTGGGATGCCACTAATGTAGCATGTAAAGAAAAATTAAAAGCTTTAAATGTTTATGTAGGAAAATCAGGAAGGTCTAAAGCCCATAATTCTATTTTTCACCTTAAGAAGATAGAGAAAAAGAATATATAAGGTGCAAAATTATTAGAAGGAAGGAAATTATAAAGGTGATAGCAGAAATAATTGGAAAAAGGCAAATAGAGAGGATCGATGATACCAAAATCTGGTTCTTAGAAATAATTGACTTGGGCTTCCCTGGTGGCACAGTGGTTGAGAATCCGCCTGCCAATGCAGGGGACACGGGTTCAATCCCTGGTCCGCGAAGATCCCACATGCTGCAGAGCAAAAGCCCTGTGCTCTCCAACTACTGAGCCTGTGCTCTAGAGCCCGCGAGCCACAACTACTGAGCCCGAGTGCTGCAACTACTGAAGCCCATGTACCTAGAGCCCGTGCTTTGCAACAAGAGAAGCCACCGCAGCGAGAAGCCCGCGCACCTCAACAAAGAGTAGCCCCTGCTCGCTGCAACTAGAGAAAACCTGTGCGCAGCAACAAAGACCCAACGCAGCCAAAAATAAATAACTAAGATAAATTTTTTAAAAAAGAAATAATTGACTAATTTGATAAATATCTAGTACATCTGATGAAGACTGTAAGATAAAAGACATAAATTTGCCATCAGGAATGAAAGATGTGACATAATTATAGATCTCACAATCACTCAAAGGTTAATATGAAAACATTATGAAAAAAAGTTATGCCAATAAATTCAACTACTTGTATGAAGTAGACAAATTCCCTGAAAGATCAAATTACCAAATCTGACTCAAAAAGAAATGGAAAATCTGAATAGCCCTCTAACTACTGAAGAAATTAAATTCACAAAAATCTAGCCACCAAAATCACTCAAGGCTCAGACGACTTGACTGATGAACTGTACAGCACAATTAGGAAAAAGTGAAACCAATTCTACACAATTACTTTCAGAAAATGGAAGAAGAGGGACTACTTCACAGTTTATTTTGTAAAGCCAGCGTCACCAATCACTAAAGCCTAACAAAGACATTACAAGAAAAGGAAACTACCAACCGATATTTCCCATGTATATATGTGCAAAACTTTTAACAAAATCTTAGCAAATCAAATCCACCGAAATATAAAAGTTGCTGTATTCCAAAAATACAAGGTTGTTTTAGCATTCAAAAAAAAAAAAAATCAAGGCAATTCACCATACTAACAGAATCTAGGAGAAAAATTATATGCTCTTCTCAATAGATACTGAAAAAGCATAGAACACAATTTAACATCCATTTGTGTCAACAATTCTCCACAAACTAGGAATAGAAAGGAACTTCCTCAAAATAATAAAAAGCACCTACCCAAAACCTACAGCTAACATAACATTTAATAATGAAAAACCAAACCCTTTCCCCCTAAGATCGAGAACAGTGCAGAGGAGTCTGTTTTCATCATTTCTGCTCAACATTGTACTGGAGGTCTAGCCAGTGCCATGAGGCAAGAAACAGGAATGAAAAGCATCCAGATTGAAAAAGAAGCAGCAAAATGTTTTTATTCATAGACAATAGGCTTGTAACTGTTATGGTTATAACTGAAATGAATCAGAGTTACATGTAAGCGCTAAAACTATAAAAGTTGTAGGATACTTTTGCAACCTTGAGACAGCAAAGATTTCTTAGCTATGACACAAAAAGCACAAACATCAACGGAGCGATTGATACATTGGACTTCATAAAATTCAAAACCTCTCCTCTTCAAAAACATCACAGAGAAAATGAAAAGGCAAGTCACAGACTGTAAGGCGATATTTTCAACCACATATCTTAACAAAGAACCGGCACCCAGAACATATAAAGAACTCCTACAACTCAATTATAAGAAGACAAGTAAAAATGGAAGAAAGATTTGAAAAGACCTTTCATAAAAGAAGATAAAAAATAGTCACTGAGAACACAAACAGACGCTTAACATCACTAGTCACCAGAGAAATACAAATTGAAACAGCAACCAGGTACCACAATACACCCACTGCAATGGCAAAAATATGATACCAAATGCTGGCTTCGTCAGCACATATACTAAAATTGGAAAGATACAGAGAACATTAGCATGGCCCCTGCACAAGGATGACACGCAAATTCGTGAAGCGTTCCATGTTTTTTTTGCCAAGACCCAAAAAAAAGAATGATACCAAGTGGAGAGAATTTGGAGTAACAAGGACCCTCACACAATGCTGGTAGTAGCATTAAATGCTGTAATCACTTTGAAATATCTTAAATAGTTAACCATATACCTACCCTATGACTCAGACATTTTACGCCTAGTACTTGTCTAAGATAAACAAAAACACTTACTAAGACTTGTACATAAATGTTCATAACAGCTTTATTCATAAGAGACAAATACTAAGTACAACCCTAATGACCACCAACAGGTGAACGGACTAACACATTAGGATATAAACATACGATGGAATACTACAAAAGCAAATACCACAAAGACCAAAAAACCCACAGAAGTGAATGAACGTACAATATACAGCCCACATGCAACAACGTGGTAAATCTGAAATCATCACACAGTGAAAAAATCCAGATACTGAATAATGCCTACTGTAGGATCCCATTTATATAAAATTCTAGAAAAAAACAAAAGTAATCCCTAGTACTAGAAAGGAGATCAGAGATTTAGGGTCAGAGGTTAGGGTGGCAACTGACTGCAGAGAGGCAGGAGGGGACTTGGAGCGATGGAAGTAGTCTGTATCTTGATTGTGGTGGTCATACATTCATGTGTACGTTTGTCAAAAATGCATCAAGTAGTACACTTAAAGTGACTGTAATGTATTGCACGTACAATACAACTTTCTAAAGATGCTTTCAAAAAGAATAAAAGACTTGACCAGACACATCAGAGAAGAAGATATATGAGTGGCCAATAAGCACATGAAAAGTCGCTCAACACCATTTAGTCACCAGGGAAATATAGATTAAAGTCGCAATGAACAGCACTTCATTCTCACTTAGGAAGGGTGAGATTAAAACGCCAGACAGCGACAAATGTGAGCATAGCATTGACTGGGATTCCCAGACACTGGCTGGTGGGGATATAAAATGGTACAGCCACTCTGAAAATTCTCTTATATTTCCTCATAAGTTAAACACACCCCCATCCTACAAACCAGACATTTCACTTCCAGATATTTAAGCAAGAAAATGGAAATACACATCCACACGAAGACTTCTACCAGAATGTTTACAGCACCTCCGTTCGTAATTGCCAAAAACTAAAAACAACTCAAATAACCATCCACGGGTGGATGATAAATTATGGTATGCTCATCCAACGAAATGCCATTCTGAAATAAAAAGGCATGACTACAGATACGCAAAACTACATGGATAAATCTCGCAAACGCTGAATGAAAGAAGCCAGACACCAAAGGGTAAATACTGTCTGATTCCATTTATACAGAGTTCTAAATCAGGCAAATCTAATCCACAGTGACGGAAATCCAAATAGTGGTTGTCTCAGCAAGAGGGATAGGACAATTTCCCAGAAAGAGGCACTAGGGAAACGTCCTGATTGAGATCTTGTTACCTTGAGTGTATGTATATGGCAAAACTCATTGAACTGTACTCTAAATTCCGTGTAATTTGTTGTAGGCAAATTATACCTCCATGAGAAAAGCTCAGGGAAAAAATTTACAATAGCATCTAAAAATACGAAGAAGGGATAAATCTAACAAAGATGTAAAAGGTCTTTATTCAGGAAACTATAAAACACGATTGAGACATTTAAAAGAATCTCTTAAAATGGAGAAAATAAAATTTGCATTTAGTCGTGGACACAAGATTAATGCTCCCCACACATAAATTCTCTGTAATACTAATCAAAATCCCAAAAAGCAAGTCTGTGAATCTCAGTGTGCTAGTTCTAAAATGGATATGGAAATGCAAAGGGCAAGAATAGCCAGCACATTGTTGACAAGCAAGAAAAACGTGGGAGTATCTGCTCTGCCAGATGCCAAGATGAAGCTCCTGTAATCAGCCTAGAAAGAGGCCACGGGTAGGTGGACACCTGATTTGGTACAAAGATGGTTCTGAAGAGCACTGAAGGAGAGAGACGATTCTGGTACAACTGGTATCCCCACAGGAAAAAAAGGAACTGGACTCCTGCACCTCCCAGGCACCCAAACAGTGATTCCATGCAGACTGAAATCCCAGTGTGATAGCCGAAACGCTTAATGAAGCTTTTAAATGATGATATAAGAGGATATCCTCATGACCTTCAAATGGGGAAAGATTTTTGAACAGAATTCAAAATGCAATAACCCTCAAGGGAAAATTGGATGAATTTGGCCACATAAAAATTACGTATTTCTATACATCCAAAAACACCAGTAAAAGAGTGAAAAGGCAAGACAAGTGGCAGAAAGTATTTGGAACACACATAACTGACAGAGGTCTCATATCTGACATATATAAAGAACCCCTGCAAATCCAGTCCAAAAATGGGCCCAACACGTGAACAAGAACATCACAAACGCAGAGCCCCAGCTGCCAGTTAACATAGAAAACGGTGGCCCATTAGCCATGAGGGAAATGCACATTGAAAACCGCGGTGAGAAGCGACCACAAACCACCAAAAGAGCTAAAATGACTGGGGAAGATACAGAAGAACGGGGACCATCCTGAGATGCTCTACACCCTGAACAACAGAACTGACTGAGAAACGTAAAGACGCACATGCTCTGTGACCAAGGATTCCACTCCTGGGTATACACCCAACAGAAGAATGTTCATAAATGTACCGGGACCCGAATATTCTTTAACAGCAAGTAGATGAGAGCATCTCAGTATCAGTGATAAAAACAAATGCATCACAGCTACACGCAGACCTGGGAATTAAACATAAAGTTTAAAGCATAAAGTTGGGTCGAGCCAGCCAGACACAAAAGTGCTCTATCACTTCATTGGCATAAATGCTTACAACATGCAAAACTAAACCATGTTATCTGAAGACACCTACGAAACCTGTTTGAAGATGACAGAGCGATAGAAAAAGGCAAAAAGGAGTAAGTGATGGTATAAAGGTCAGCGTCACAGTCACCTTCGGGGAGGACGGGGCCTGGAAATGGAGGGGTCGCTTGCAGGGTCGGGGGGTCTGGTGACTGACTGGAGGTGGCAACCGCGGGCAGGAGGGGGGAGCGCTTCAGAGTCAGAGTCACGGGAGGATTTCTTTTTGAGCTGGGAGCTGGATGTTGGCCATCCTGGCCCAGAGGAGCAAGTAGAAGATGGTAATGCAGAAGGAGCAGGAAAGGACCAGAGGGGTGGGAGTCTGGATACAGGGAGGGGTCTGGGCCGTTCATCCAATAGAACACGGGTCCAGGGTACGAGGCTGATAGATTCAGGGGAGGAAAGATGAAGGGATTTTCTGTCTGGTTTCACCTCCTTTCTCAGAGAAATAAGAAACAGCATCAGAGGCCCCATGCCAGAGCTTCCGGAACCACCGAGGTTTCTCAACACTCCTGCACTGGGCCCAGGACCAGGTCAGCAGGTCCCACCACCTCCTCTCCAGCCCCTGCCGGCGGGGTGCTGACGGCTGCAGTGTCTCACCTGGAATGGGAGGGGTCGCCACAGAAACCATGGGGACACTGGGACAGCTAACGGTCACGCTGCCAGCTGTGTCAAAGCAACAAAGCCAGGGGCTCGGGGCTGCCACTGGATACTGCAGAAATCAATCCCTAAAGAAAAACGTTTTTAAAAAAACACCATCTGTGTTGAAAAAAAAAAAAAAGGACCCAACCAGCTGCTGGGCGAATGAAATTCTCCACATCAACGATCATCATTATGGAAAATATTATGGAGGGACTTCCCTGGTGGCACAGTGGTTAAGAATCCGCCTGCCAATGCAGGGGACAAGGGTTCAAGCCCTGGTCTGGGAAGATCCCACATGCCAAGGAGCAACTAAGCCTGTGCGCCACAACTACTGAGCCTGTGCTCTAGAGCCCGCGAGCCACAACTACTGAGCCCACATGGCACAACTACTGAGCCTGCGCTCTAGAGCCCGCGCGCCACAGCTACCGAGCCCACATGGCACAACTACTGAGCCTGCGCTCTAGAGCCCGCGTGCCACAACTACTGAAGCCCGTGTGCCTAGAGCCCGTGCTCTTCAACAAGAGAAGCCACCGCAATGAGAAGCCCGCGCACGGCAACGAAGAGTAGCCCCCGCTCGCTGCAACTAGAGAAAGCCCGCGCACAGCAACGAAGACCCAACACAGCCAAAAATAAATAAATAAATAAATTTGTACAAAAAAAAAAAACCACTATGGAAACACTGGGCACATCTCATCATAGCTGCAGTGACAAGAAGTAGGAAAGTTTGTTCTGAAAACTCCAAATTCAAGTTCTTATGTGCAAAATTTGCCTGTACATCTGAAATGATAAAACTGAGGAATTTCGTAAATACCAGCTGTTTTCAGCTTTCTGGGAAGAAATGGGGTCAGAGCCCCGCACTGGTCCCTCAAGGAAGAGAAGCTGGCGCCCAAGGGGAGGTTCAGTCCAGAGCTTAGGGCTAAAATATAGATTTTATTTTTGTGCTGATTTATCGAAGTCAAGTCACTGGCTCCAAAAACGGCTTACTTCACTGCCATTTCTTGAGCACTGAAATGAACTTATTTGAAAATTGCAAGAACTATACGAGAATATGGTAACATTTAATGATAGACTTGATGGATTCGAAGCAAAACCATCAGAAATGTTCACCCATGATGTTTAGTGAGGGTTATAATTTGAATCCCAAAGAAGAATTAGTAAGACTCTGGGAGCAACACCTGTGGATGCTGAGGAGAACGTCATCGTTATTTTGAAATATTTGATATAAAAAGTTCAATTAGATTCTAAATCCATTTGCATTATCACCCAAAATTCCAACATTATATTTGTCAACGAAAGAAGAAGATGATTGTTAGATCGGAAGATAGAGTGGTCCCTTGGAGTTCAATTTAGACACGAAATGATCCAGACTCTGGTTAATGGTGAGGAAGGAGGTTCTGCCCGGCTGAGAAATGCAATCAGTGATCTTCGGCCGTTTGCTGGAGGCCTCGCCGGCCTCTCTTATAGCAGCAGCAGGGCTGGCAGTTAGCCTTGGACCAAACGCACTCAGGAGTTGCCTGAGACCATTTCAAATAAAAACCCGCCATGAAGAAGGTCATGTGTCTGCCTCTGATTTTTAATATTTGAGAGGGTTTGATTTTGAAGTTTTAATGTTCAGTCTGTCTACTACTACTTTGCATTTTTTTCTTAAAATTATACAATATGAAAACATATGCCTATCGCACCATGGCCTCCAGTCCCATGCAGTTTGCTCCAGCTTGCTGCACAAACGTGGCAGGTCCTGTGTCTGCAGGACAAGAATGGGGCTTAGAAGTTTTTCCATCTCAGGCCCGGGATCAGAAAGGTGGTCTCTAGGGACTTCCCTGGTGGTGCAGTGGCTAAGGCTCTGCGCTCCCAATGCAGGGGGGCCCGGGTTCGACCCCCGGTCAGAGAACTAGATCCCACATGCATGCCGCAACGGAGACCCGACACAGCCAAAAAAAAAAGGCGGGGGGGGGGGTTCTAGACACAGGGAGTCCACGTGGAAAACCCCACTCCAGCCAGAGGCTGTGGGGCAAAAGCAACTGGGCCTCTCTGAGCCTCAGTCGCCTCATCTGTAAAATGGGACAAATAACCTAAGCAGGTTTTGTCAACATTAAACAGGCTAATCCTGACCCCAAAAGACCACCTGATCTGTGTCTGAAACAACTTTGCAGAAAGAGTGCAGACAGGCCCAAAAGGCAGACCCAGGCTGCCAGCGGCAGCAGCCCAGTGACCTATGTGACCAGGCATTTAGGTGGGGATGCTTGTCCCGAGTCCCAGGGAGGTCAGGGCAGAGCCTGGACAAGACCCCCAGTCCTGCCTCCAGTTAGGGGCTTGGGTCCCAGTGGGTCCCAGGGAGGCAGCTGGGTCAGAGGCTGGTCTGAAATGATGCCACTTCTTCCACATACCACACACGGCTTGCTGTGGGGACAGAGGCCCACTGCCTCACCCCCTTCCCGTGTCAGCCAGCCTCGAGGGAAAGGCCTGCTCTCACCTGGAGCCTTCAGCACGGGGAGGGGCTCTGGGAGCATCCAGCCTCCATGGCTCCTGTGGGGACTGGAGATACAGCTGGGCCTGTGCAGGCCATGGGCAGCGGGTGACCCTCCCTCAGGGCTCCTGACTCACTGCCCCCCTCTCCCCACCCCAGCCAAAGCCAGCCCCCAAGAACCCACCACCCTAACGGAAGAGAGGAGTGCAGGACAGTGGCCCTCGACCCACCGCTGCTCTTTGGAAGCCAAACGAACAATTTGTATCACAGGTAATTTAATATACATATTTTTTATCCCAAAATGTATATGCTCTTCTAAGAATTTTCCCTGGAGACATTTTCATGGATTTGCATAAAAATCTACCTGCGAGACCGTCCTCTCCACCATCTTTACAAGAGCAACACGTGAGGGGCCATTGAAACGGTACGTCCATGAGACGGACAGCTGCAGACAAATGCGTGTGATGTGAGAAAAGTTTGAAAGACGTTATAAAGTAAAAAAATGTAACCTCAAATCCTCTGCAATTAAGTTTTCAACATAGGTGTATATTCTGTGTGTGTGCACACGGGCGCTTAAGAAAAAAATAAACCAGGAAAGGCACTCAGCAGAATCTTAGCTCTCATCCCTGGGTGTCGAAATGCAGGTGGCTTGGCGATTGCAGGGAGTAACGGTGAGCAATGTGGGCTCTGAAATACAGGCGCTTTTCCTCTTTGGGCTACTTAGCCCACCCTCCAGATAACATACGGTGAGCTTGAACCACCTGCGCGCCCCAGAAACAAGTATTTTAAGAAATTAGTAGGATCTATAGCTTGTGTGACACATCACAGCTTACCTTCAGGTGTCTGGAGCCAGCGGGTCCCACATAAGGGTGTGTGCAGGAAACGCAAGGACGGTACACACGGGACAATAGTTACAGGGACAGCACACACGCCACACCCACTCCGTGCCCGATGCTATTCCCAGCACTTGTAACCCAGTGATTCGTTGCTTCCGGCCCCACTGGGGAGGAGCCCTGAGGAGCCCATTTTACAAACAAGTGCCCTGAAGCACAGAAATGAGTAACTCGGCCCGGGTGACCCAGGCTGCGGGTCCCGGACACGCGTAGTCCAGGTAAACGGTCCCCCAAGCAGTGTGGGACGCGCCAGCCTGGGGCGGGGCAGTGACCTCCAGCCCAGCCACCTCCTCCAGGGCCCAGGGCCAGGCAGAGAAAGCAGAGGAGGAGCCTGGGAAGGGGCTGGGGTGACCGGCCCCCTCCCCTGCAAGGCCGGGCTGGGAGTGGAGCAGAGAGCCCAGTGGCTGTTCCATGTGGTCACTGGGCCAGAGAAACCCAGACGGCACAGAGACCTCTTTGTGTGAGTCCAGGGCCCCATCGAAACCTCTAGTCCACCTAGAATGTCCTCAGCGCCCTGCTGCATCCCAGAGGGGCTGCCAGGGGTCCTCTCTCTGAGCCTCATGGAAAGAGGTTTCTGAACATGTTAGAAACCAAGCACAAAACACCTTTTCTCATCTCTAAGATGTCTAGTGCGGGGGCCTCGATTGACAAAATCAGTACTGGCACATACATATCGCTGCATTCTCCCAGCGAATTCCCAGGCGTCCCCACTTCAGATATCTCACACACGCCCGTTGTGGCAGAGTACAAACCGGTAATTAACTCCCCACACCTCCAGTGGAAACCAGTCCTCTTTGTTTCCTGTCAAATTCCTTTAATTATGAATTTGCAGCTGGCCTGCTCATAAACTCATCTTACATGGGAGGCAGCCTGTCTCTTCTGCCATTCCAAGTTTTAAAGAAAATCTTCATGAGCCTTGAATTTCAGCAAAGAAACCAAACTTTATAAAACACACTGATGGGTAGAGATTGGAGAGTCCCACCTCCTGCAAGAAACCTTCCCAGCGCCAGCCAATCGCATCTGACAGTCCCTCCTCTGGGCTTCTACAGAACCGACTGCCTGCACCCCTGGCCCAAATGCCCACCCCTCCCTGGACACACCCCCTCCCAATGTGACTTGGCAGCTCCTCCCAGGACAGGCGGAGTCGGAGCTTCCCCTTGAATCTGGATGGGCCTTGGGACTTGCTTTGGCCCAAAGCATCCAGCAAAAGAGACATCACCCCATTCTGAGCCTGGCCTCAGGGGCCCTGCGGGCCTCCACTCCCTCCCAGCTGCCAGGCTGGCCTGCTGCAGGATCAGAGACCAGATGCGGCAGAAGCAAACTGTCCCCTGCAGCCAAACCTCAGCTGGCCCACTCTCTGATCCCCGAGGCAGGATCGAGCCCAGTCAGCCCAGCCCAGGCCAGCCTGGCCCAGGCCAGCCAAGCAGACCTGCAGACACAGAGGAACAAGAAGCGATTGCTGTTTTGAGTTATTAAACGTGGGGGGAGCTTGCTACACACTGAGAGCTGACTGATGCAGAAGCCATGAGCCTCAGCTTTCCCATCTGTGAAATGGAGATGCCAATACCCGCCCCCAGCCTAGGGCAGACACCGCGACCTTCGAACTCGGTCGCCTAAATCCTTCCCGAGCTGTGGGTCCCCAGCCCTGGCCCACCTCACCCCCCTCCACTCTGAGGGGACCCTGGGAAGAGCGTTCCAAAGCACACAGCTTGCCCTGACCCCCGACACCTCAGGTTACCGCAGGGGCACCTTGGGCCCTGCCTCTTATACAAGACACTGGGCCCTTCCTGCCCTGGCTCCCCCCTGCAGCGCCCACCCCACACGCCCCACCTGCCACCCGGAGCTGCCCCATCCCTGCCCCGCTCTGGACCCTCTGCCTGGGATGTACGTTCTCCTCCCAGCCCTCCAGCTCCCGGCAAACTCCATCTTCAGGACCCACCTTCCCTGACGGCCCACGGTCACAGCCAGCGTCTGCTGAGTCCCCAGCGGGGGGCAGTGGTCCCCAGGGGTCAGGAGTACAGGTAAGCCCCGGGCTGGGGCCCGCCTCTGCCACTGACCAGCTGGGTGACCTCAGGGCCCTCACCTGGCCCCTCCAAGTGTCGGGTTCCCATCGCTAACATGGGTGTGATTCTGAAACAGCCCCCGCTGTGTTGCCACGGGGAGAGGGTCGTCCACGTGAAGGCGTGTGCCAGCACGGAGGCAGCTCACACCTGACGGGGCCGGGGCCGAGCACCAGGACTGAGACCCCAATCTCTGGGCCCCCTCCAGGCCCCAATCCTAGTCGACTTAGGGGCCCTCACACACCCACCGATTTCTAACTTGGGGATATTTAAAGAATGAGGGTCCGAATGTGGCCTTTCAGCCACAGGACTGGAATGGGGGAGACACGGGGGCCCGGCCCTCACCCCCTCTGCCCGATCACCTTGCCCCAGCGGGCCGCCCGTCTCTCCTTCCACCCGGCTCTTTCGAGCTGCATAGACACGATCTCCGATCCCATCCGTGCGAGGTAATTAGTTCACCACCCGCAATCTCTGCTTTGTGAAATTTACCCAGAACTGGCGAAACCCGCTGGGCTTCATCTCAGATGCCCGCGCTCCTTCAACTTCCCAGCCCCCCTTATTAATCCTCACGCCCCAGCGGGGGTGCCACAGCCCGCCTCTCCTCTCCTGGGCCTCAGCCCCGCAAATTGACGGGAGCCTCCCCCTCCCCGGCACTGGCGCCACGGGAGATGGTCTTGCGTCCGCCACCAGCCAGCCTCACCTTGCGCTGCCATTTGCAGAAAGCCTGAGGTTCCCGGCGCAGGGAGGTGAGGGCGGATTAATTGTCAGAGCCAGACAAGGTCCGGTCCGCCTCCAAAGCAGGTGAGGGGCAGTGGAGGCGTCGCCGTTTAATTGGTTACCTACGACCCTCTCCTTCTGTTTTGGATTTAATTCGAACTTTCAACATTTGAAGCCACATCAGTATGAATTATCCTTGCCTCTTTCTGAGGCCCCTCTCGCCCAGCAAAGGGCACGTCCATTTCTCAAAGGCGGGAAGGCAGCTGCAGCACCCGTGGCCGAGGGTAAACTTGGAGACTCTGCATCGACAGGCCCCTGCGGATGGAGAAACGGAGGCCCGGAGAAGTGGTGCCTCCCCAGGCCCGGGTGGCACCCTGATTCTGGAGCACCCCCTCCACTGCCCTGTGCCTGTTCCTGATGTCTGCAGGTCGTGGTGGGCGGAGGGGGGAGGCGAAGTGGACACAGGGACAAAGCCACTTGTTTTTGCTTTCCGATCCTCCAGCATCCCTCGGGAGATATGGAAGGATGCTCCCTTGATGTTTCTTTCTTTTCCTTTTTCTTTTTTTTTAATTTATTATTTATATTTATTTTTGGCCGCGCTGGGTCTCCGTTGCTGCGCGCGGGCTTTCTCTAGTTGCAGCGAGCGGGCTTCTCACTGCGGTGGCTTCTCTTGTTGCAGAGCACGGGCTCTAGGCGCGCGGGCTTCAGTAGTCGTGGCACGCGGGCTCGGTAGTTGTGGCTCGCGGGCTCCAGAGCGCAGGCTCGGTAGTCGTGGCGCACGGGCTTAGGTGCTCCGCGGCACGTGGGATCTTCCCAGATCAGGGCTCGAACCCGTGTCCCCTGCACTGGCAGGTGGATGCCCAACCACTGCGCCACCAGGGAAGCCCTCTCTTGATGTTTCTGAAGGACGGCAACTCAGCCTTGCCACCCGGACACCGGCCTGCTGTGCCTCTCTTTCAGAAGGGGTACGTTGAAATGGCCGTGGAAGCCTGAGGCCAGGCCTGGGTGGAGGGTCGCGGGAGCCAAGCCCCGATCCCCATCGGCGGGAAGAGCATGGCCACCCACCTGGACACTCCGGGCCTGAGTGGGGTCGACAGACACTCCGGCCGCTGAGGATGGTCCCTAGAGCCAGCAAGGACAGCCTCCCCGTGGTCCCTCCGCCACTCAGGGCTCGTTAGCGAGAGGCGTGATCAGAAGAGGCCGGCGACTGGCTTCATCGGCTCGGGCTGCTGCAGCAGGATGCCGCAGACTGGAGGGCTGACACCCGGCGTTTATTCCTCCCTGCCGTGGGGGCTCGGGGGGCCCAAGTTCAAGGCGGAGCCGATTTGGCACCTGGGGGAGAGAGCCGACTTCCACAGTGTTTGCAGCTGACCCCCTTCTCGCTGTGTCCTCCCCATTATAAGGCACTGATCCCATCATGGGGGCATCTCTCCTGTGACCCGTTCATCTCCCAAAGGCCCCATCACATGGCGGGGAGGGGGTTAGGCTTCACCATATGAATTTGAGGGGGACACATTCGGTCCGTAGCAGTGACTGAGATGCAGGCGTGCTGTCCCAAAGCACGGGCGTTAGATCTCCTCTGGGCCACGGCAAAGGCTAACGCAGGGCCGATCCCAATCCACCTCTCCTGCGGGGGACGGGGAGTCCAGTGCCCTCGTGACGAGTGGCTTCTGCGGGGTCCCAGGCCCTGAGGTCACAGGCCCCAGCCGGGGGCTCTGGGACAACCACGTCCCCTGTCAGGGAGGCAGGTCCTCGCTGCCTAATGCGGAGGGGGGGGCCAGGCTTCCTTTGCTCGCCCTTCACGCCTCCACCTCGTACGTAACTCACGCTTCCCGGGTGCCCCTGTGTCCAGGTGCCGGGGACGTGGTCCTCACTCCTGCAGATCTGCTGAGGGTTTGACTACCGTCAGCAGAAACAGGTGCTGACGGACCGAAGTGGAGAGAAAACCCACTAAAGCATGTGGAGCATCTCAGGAATGAGAGGCTGGAGAGGTGGGTCTGGGGTCGGCCAGCAGGGGCTGGGGGGAGTTCCCTATACCCAGCCTCGTCCCAGGCACTGGGGGTGCAGCAGGAAATGCATGAAAAGACAAAGCCCCCCATTTATCCCACGCTCGCTCCCAGCCACTCAGAACGCAAAGTACAGGCGGAGAGCATCGGATGAACGGATGAACGGAGCTTTGGGCACCTGCTCAGCCCCCGCCCCCGGCTCACACCAGGGCGACTGGTTTCACAGTGGCTCTTACTAAACCCTAATCAGACGCACCCCTGGGGACTGGAGCTGCCCTCAACCTGTCACCAGGATCTTCCTCCCCAGCAGGCCCCACGGCCACCTGCCTGGACTTTCAAGCCTTCCTCTTCCAGAAGCCTCCACCACCGGCTACAGAACACGGTCCTTTGAGCCGCCCGCTCTAATTGCAGGCAGCGATTACTCCCACAGTTTCAGGGCCAGCAACTAGGCTAAGTGGCCGTCCCCAAAACCCATTTCCTGCCTGGCTGCGCACCGAATGTTCTTTCCCTCTAAGTAAAATAAACAGGCCTGAACTCCCTGGACTTTTCTATTTGCTGTCCGCTAAAGCCTTCTAGCTCCTGGGTTTTTATACAACTAAGATTTATAGTATCTATTCTCACCAGTGCAGAGTCCTCAGATAATGTTAATAGATGGCTAGTTTTGCCAATAAATCCCTCCTGCGGTGGAGAGAAATATCTATTTCAGATGAGTTTCTCCAGAGTGAGATCCACATTCCAAGTGGTGGAGGGTATTGGGCTGAACAGATTCCACTCAGCAGGCAGGGGCCCCTCTGCAGGGTCCAGCCTGTGTCCCCCAACTCTGCATCCTGGTACCCAGAGAGATGCCAGGGCTGATGGGGGGAGGGCAGCCACCCTGGCAAAATGCCCCTGAGGTGGGCAGACCAGAAGGCCGCTCCTATAGAAGTCTGGCTTGTCCAGGGAACTCTGCCCAGAGAAGGTGTTTGATGAACGCTCACCAGCTGGGCAATTGATCAGCCAAACACAACATCCTCCCCCGGGCCAGCTTCGTCTCCCACTCCCTGCCAGCCTCAGGTCACCCAAGCGACAATCTCAGAAACAGAACTGACCCCTCCTCTCTGGACACCCGCCCCCAGGCAGTCAGCTCTCTCTGCTTCCAGCTCATCCGTCTTCCAGGGCTGCTGACAGAGTCGCCTAACGTCAGACGCTCCCCGCCATCCATCCTCACCCTGTGGCCAATCCATTTATCCTGAAGGACTGACCATAAACCCTTTGCCTCTCCAGGGTCGCCATTTAAAGCAAGAACGGTGTGTCCAAAGGTATTCGTGGGGACGCTCCCATGGCATTCAAGGCTCTCCCAGGAGGGGACACAAGCCACCCTTCTAGGTCCCCACCAGTCCCCCTCACTCGCCTTAGACATACAGACCCACATTGGCCCCCTGCTCCCTCACCCCCCAGCTGGAGTCACCCAGGTTCCTGAGACCCAGCACAGAGGCCATCAACTGCAGGCAGTTTTCCGGTCCTCTGGTTTGCTGAGTGCAACCATACACAGTGCACTGTCCCTGTGCTGGGAAGAGGGTAGTGGACACAGCCTCCTGTCCCTCCTCCCATGGATGCCCTGGTTAGAGCAGTGGGTGAACCCCTGCAGGATGCGGACAGCAGGAGTGGTCAGAGCCCTGGGCTGGTCCTGGGGGGACAAGTTGTCTTCCACCTGCCAGGTGGCCCAAGGCGGGTGAGCCCTCCAGAAACGGGGCAGAGGACTGGAAGCCAGCTGCCAATTCCTCCACATGCAGGAGACCACCATTCCCTCCAGGAAGCCCCCCATGGAAGCAGAGGGGCTCCAACTCTGCCCCTAAGGGAGTCCAGGCTATTTCTGGACTGAATGGCTGGGCATCGTGAGGACCCCAGAGCCTCCACCTCGGCCTCAAGGACCATCTGGTCAACAGCATCGAAAGCCTCAACACCCAAAGCCAAGGCACCCAGGGCAGCGCGGAGACTGGGACAGCCTCAAGCAGTCTGACCCCACTCGCTCTTGCTGACTGGCTACCCTGCCAAGTAACTCACCTTTCCTTCTCTCCCCGGAGGCCAGGCTGCCTCTCCAGGTCTCATCCATTCTGGGCAGGCCTCTGTTTCCCTCCCAGAAAACAAGCTTATTTCTCTTTTCCAAGTGTCGTGATGGTGGAGGAGAGCATCTCCCAACCCCTTCGCCCTCTCCCCACCCCTGCTGCCATCACTTTCCCTGCTGCAGCCACCTGCTCCGGAGCACCCAGAGGTGATATGAGATTCTAGGTGCCACGGTTCAGGGGTGCACGGGGGCCTCGAGCCGGCCCGGGCTTGCTGGGCCTCAGAAAAGCTGGGAGGACAGCAGCGCCCAAGGTCACAGGGGTAACAGCTGTCGATGGTCACACCAAGGCCACCAGGGCTGGCAAAGCTCTTTGGGGCCTCAGGTGAGAGATGGGAAAGGACTGGAAAATCCTGTGACGTGTGATTTTCAGGAGGAGAATTTTGCTTCAGGAAGCGACAGTCTTCAGAACACTCAGAGCAATCAGTCCTGAAAACTGAAAGGAAGGGCCTCACTTTCCTGGGCTCCCGGCAGAGAAGAGAACAAGAGGACCTTTTCCAACGGGTCCTCTGTGTCCCAGGGAACGGGGGCCGCTTTTGTCTCCATGCTCATCTTGGCTTCCTCGTTCCAGGAGCCAGCGGACCCCGGAAAGGACAGAGCCTTTCTTCCCCCACCGAGGGAGGGGGATCCGGGCCTGGGGCATCCTGGCCGGTGCAGGACAAGGGTGGGCTGCGGCTCCCAGGCCCTCACATGGGAACACGGGCACGCGGCCTTGCGTTTCTCTCCTCCCGCCCCTCGGGCAGCTGACCGTGCCAGGCTAATAAAGGGAAGGTGCTTGAGATTCCGACCTGGGGTAGGAGGGGGGCTGTGCAGAGGATTCCTGCCCTTCACCAGAGGCGGACAGCACCCCAGGGAGCCGGATCCCTCTCAGTGCCGAGATGGTGTCTCCTCACTGGCTCATTCATTCATTCATTCATCCCAAAGCCCTGGCAGGAGGGCTCTGGTCACAGCGACTCCACCAACATTAATGAGATTTCTCTCTCGGGCACTTACGTGAACCCAAACTGTCCCTTCTTCTATCATGGGAAAGAGTCTCTGGACCAGAGTCCCTGCCATTACCACCCCGTCTGTAGAGCTTGACTCCAGCCGGGCCAGGCTGACGGGACCAGTGGCGGGTCGTGGTCCACAGAGGCCCACTCGGACCCTCTCTCCCGAACCCTGGGGTTCAAGCAGCAGAACCTGTGTCCACAAGAGGGTCCTGCACGCAGATCTGTGGAGCCAAGGACACAACCCCAGAGGCGGCACGGATCACGGACAGCGCGGGAGAACGGAAATGGCACCACGCTCACTGCAGTGCCATTTGAGTTCTTACCTTGTGCCCTCTTAACTTAGCAGAGGAACTGCCACTGTCAACGCCTCTTTGAGGATGGGGGTGGTGACACTGCAGCCGTCCCAGCTCACGTGGTGGCGAGAACACCCTGAGGAGTAGCCAGGGGCCACTGAAGGCCACACAGCCTCTGTCCGGCTCCCCAGGAGAGGGGCCCCTGGGAGCAGAGGTGGGTGCTGAGGGGCTCAGCAAGCACGGAGGGCCCCCCACGCCAGTCCGGGCACAAGGCCTACCCAGGGCTCCCAGCTGCACCCCTGGACCGAGGAAGAGCGGGCTCCATCCCGTGCACGCCTCTAGAGCGCGGCTCGCTGCTGGGGGCTCATGGCGGCCCCCCTCAATCCCCCGCCCATTTTCCCAGCTTAACAATTGCTGGATTATATTCCCCCAGGACGCTCCGAGTCATATCCACTCATGAAACGGCAGAGCCTCGTGCCTTCCAGATAAACTGACCATTTCTCAGAGCCGCCCGGACTCCGGCCCGCGGAGTCCCGGGGACGAGATCCGCGAGGACCACAGAGGCGATTCAGGGTGGACACCGTAAAAGAGCTTTTCTCTCTCCCCTTCGCTGTGGTTAAAGTCCTCACAGCCCCAGGGCTTCCCTGGCGGCGCAGCGGTTGGGAGTCCGCCTGCCGATGCAGGGGACGCGGGTTCGCGCCCCGGTCCGGGAGGATCCCACGTGCCGCGGAGCGGCTGGGCCCGTGAGCCGTGGCCGCTGAGCCTGCGCGTCCGGAGCCTGTGCTCCGCAGCGGGAGAAGCCGCGACGGTGAGAGGCCCGCGGACCGCAAAAAAAAAAAAAAAAAAAAAAAAAAAGTCCTCCCAGCCCCTCCCCGATCTTTGATGAAGTGGCGTTTAATGCTGTTTTATCAAGTTTCCCTCTACAGGGGATTGCCTTGATCCAGGAGCTAATTGGATTGACATTAACCTGTTTTAACAGGTCTAAAGTATCAATAAATCATTTTTTAGTAGCTCTTCTTATTACAGCACTTTGTTAATGTATTGCACTTGAAGTGACAAATAGCCCGAGAAATCATTGCTTTCCTGGATTATACTTTGTCTTTTTAAGTCTTTTCTTTCCTCCTGGTAGTTCAGAGACTTCTAATGTTGATTTAGAGGTGAATAAAACGAAGGCAGGGCCGGTGCTGTGCGTTGGGCCGTAACCCTCCAGAGTCCACCGGGGCTCCATTTCACCCGGACACAGCCGTTCCTTCACCCTTCCCGTCTCTAAACAACCAGAATTTGAATAATTGCATGTTATTTACTTGTTTCTCTATAAGAAGGACCTGGGGATGTGTATAATCAAGTATTTCTGAGAAGGGCTTGAGGCTGAGAATTACAAAGAAAAATCTTCATTTAGGCTACTTTCAAAATATCAAAATCGATAGATAAGCAAAGAAATAAAAAATGCAAAAACTTCAACGAACTTTAGAAGTTCCCAAAATCTAGCTCTGAGCTTACTGGAGGCCAGGGCAAAAAGAGAAATTCTTTTTTTTTTACTGAAGTATAGTTGATTTACAATGCTGTGCTCATTTTAGGTGTACCGCAAAGTGATTCCATTTACATATATATTTTATATATATATATATATATATTCTTTTTCAGATTCTTTTCCATTATAGGTTATTTCAAGATATTGAATATAGTTCCCTGTGCTATACAGTAGGTCCTTGTTGTTTATCTATTTTATATATAGTAGTTTGTATCTGCTAATCCCAAACTCCTAATATATCCCTCCCTGCTTCCCCTTCTATAACCATAAGTTTGTTTTCTACGTCTGTGAGTCTGTTTCTGTTTTGTAAATAAGTTCATCTATACCATTTGTTAGATTCCACATATAAGTGATATCATATGATATCTGTCTTTCTCTGACTTACTTCACTTAGTATGGTAATCTCTATGTCCATCCACATTGCTGCAAATGGCATTATTTCATTCTTTTTTACGGCTGTTATTCTATTGTGTATATATACCACATCTTCTTTATCCATTCATCTGTCGATGGACATTTAGGTTGCTTCCAGGTCTTGACTACTGTGAATAGTGCTGCTATGAACATAGGGGTGCATGTATCTTTTCAAATTAGAGTTTTCTCCAGATATATGCCCAGGAGTGGGATCGCTGGATCCTATGGTAGCTCTACTTTTAGTTTTTTAAGGCACCTCCATGCTGTTTCCCATAGTGGCTGTACCAATTTACACTCCCAGAGAAATACTTTTTGTATTTAATTTGCATTTGGAATAAAATGGAAGATGGCTGTTTTCGCAAGATCAGTGCACTCTTTTGTGATTCTGAATTGTAAGAGGAGTGTAGCGGACAGGTCCTTGTGGAAGGCATCCCAGGGACAAACGGTAAGTTATAGCAGTTCACCCTTACCCAGCCCTTGTCAGGGAAGGGAATGAGGGAGGGAGGGAGGGAGAAGAAGGAACTCGTCAGCCCCCCCCCAGATGCACTCGTGCTCCAAAGGCTCCGTCTCCCTTGGCAATGCCCCCTCCAGGGGCCCACAGCCTCACAGATCCGAGCCTCTTTCTGCAGCAGGTGCCCAAAGCAGGTGCGCTTTTGGTTGGAAAGTGCACGAGTCCAGGAGGCCAGACCGACAAGTAGAGGTCTTACGGCCAGCCCGGCGGGTTCCCTGAGTGAAGGAGAAGGAGAGAATAAGTGCTAATACCACACACACACACACACACACACACACACACACACACACCACAAGCTCCCGTGACTGCTTTGGTCTGGGGACTTGCTCCAGCCCAAAGGAGGCTTTGCACTGTGGGGGGCCTCTCACCCTTTCCTCAGGCCCCCCTGAGTCTCCGAGGCTGGGCAGGCCCCTAGGGGACCAAGCCAGGCCTGAGGCTGGAGGCCGGGGATGGGGGGACCCTCCTGGGTTCCCTCCACCCAAGGGCAGGGCTTTCCCAGCCCAAAGAGCCTCTGGCAGCATCTCCCGCGGGAGCCCATCCTCCTGCATCCCCTCCACCCCCCTGCATCCCCCATCGCCCTCCGGCCCCTCCAGCCCCCTGCCTCTCCCCCCATCCCTCTGCATCCCCTCCACCCCCACTGGCCCTGCCTGCTGGACCTCTTTTCTTTTTCACTTGGACACCTCAGGGCTCCTAACCTTCAAACACACGACAGGTGCGGGCCGCGGGCGGTCTCCGCGTGGGCCACCCGGGGCTCAGAGGTGTGGCTGACTATGCCCAGCTCTCTAGGAGGCGCCAGGAGCGTCACAGGAGGTCAGAAACCCCGTGGCCCGCGCATCAGCAGGCCTTTCCCGAGCACCCCCGGGCCAGGCTCCGTGGCTGGTCCAAGCCGGGCCTGAGCACGGCGGGCTTAGACCCCAGGCCCAGTAATACCACCATTGCCATCACCACCCTCACCTGTCCTGTGTGGGTGATCAAAGGAGATGGAAGGGACCCCGTGCTGCACGGAGGCCCAGCGCTGCCCAGGTGCGTCCCATCTGTCGTGTCATCTGACCCCGTGGCGGCTCGGTCCGTGACGCTTCGTTCAGGTTTCCTAATTGTAGGCCCTGAGGGTCAGAGAGGTCTGGAGCAGGCCCGAGAGCGCTCAGCCAGTGAAGGGAGAGAGCAGCCTGGGCCCAGGCCAGCCGAGGGGGTGACGTTTCACCAGTACACACGCTTACCAGAACATCCTCTCGTCTCTCGAACCAAGTGAGAAAGGTGAATGAAAACCCTACAGTCTGGGCTTCCCTGGCGGCGCAGCGGTTGGGAGTCTGCCTGCCGATGCGGGGGACACGGGTTCGTGCCCCGGTCCGGGAAGATCCCACGTGCCGCGGAGCGGCTGGGCCCGTGAGCCGTGGCCGCTGAGCCTGCGCGTCCGGAGCCTGTGCTCCGCAACGGGAGAGGCCACAGCAGTGAGAGGCCCGCGT
>NC_041219.1:49764082-49816943 GCF_002837175.3 Physeter macrocephalus | reverse complement strand
CCCGCCCGGAGCCTGTGCTCCGCAACGGGAGAGGCCACGGCAGTGAGCGGCCCGCGTACCGCAAAAAAAAAAAAAAAAAAAAAAAACCCTACAGTCAAAGAACGTGACTCTATATAAAGCCCCATATTGCCCAATCTGCTGGTGCAGCATTGTCAACCCTCATAAACCCAAGTGACACAGGGGGACACAAGGGCAGCCAGGCCCAGAGCCGCAGGTGGGTTGGAGACACGTGACCCCGTTGCGAGGTCATAAAACATACAACAACAGGCTGTCCTTACTTAAAATTTTGACATTTTGCCCATTGTAGATTACTTTGCACTGATTTTGATTTTTTTTAATGTTTTTTTTTTTTTGCTCAGCTTTCAATATAATTGACATATTTAATGAATACAATTTGATGAGTTTGGACGTAAGCAAACACCTGTGAAACCATCCCGTGCTCATGGTAATAGCAAAAAGCAAAGATTCCTTGTGTCCCTTGCTTTCTGATTTTTGTCTCTTCTGTTTCTGGGGTAAGAACACTTAACACGCAATCTACCGTCAAACAAAATGTTAAGTGCACGATACAGTGCTGTTAAGGGCAGGCCCTACAGTGCACAGCAGAGCTCCGGTGTGTCACCATCACCTGGTATCCAATGACCGGCAGCCCCTCCCCCTCCCCCTCCCCCTCCCCCAGCCCCAACAACCACCATTCTATTTTCTGCTTCTGTAAGTCTGGCTATTTCAGATTCCACGTGTAAGTGGAATCACACAGTATTTTTCCTTCTGTGCCTGGCTTATCTCACTCAGCGTAACATCCTCCAGGTCCATCCACGTTGTCACAAACCGTAGGATTTCCTTCTGTCTTACGGCTGAACGATATTCCCTTGGATGTAAAGGCCACATTTTTGTTTATCCACTCAACTGCTGACGGACATTTGGGCTGCTTTCCACATGTTGGCTCTTGTGAATAACGTTGCAGTGAACATGGGAGCGCAGATGTCTCTGTGAGACCCTGCTTTCCATTCTTCTGGGTTGATACCCAGAAGTGGAGCTGCTCGCTAATATGGGGATTCTGTCTGTAATTTCCGAGGACTCTCCATACTGTTTCCCACAGTGGCTGCGCCATTGAAGATTACCATCCACACCGCACAGGGTTGCAATCTCTCCACGCCCTCCACCACACGTTGCACTGAATAATTCTTTATCTCGATGATTGAGTTTTGCGACCCCCTTAAACTCTGTGCCTGGCGTGCATGCCCACCTGTCCCTTTGGGGTTTCCCTTTTGGAGCCCAATTTTGGCTGTGGGTCCATTCTCTGCGGATGGGCGTGCACAGCCGGCCCCCCGCCGGCCTCGGCCCCCAGCTCTAGTAAAATCCTGTCTCTTCCCAGCCGTGGGTTAAGGAGACACCCTTTGCTCCCAGTCCCCACTTGCTGCTTTCAGCCCAGAGAGAGTAATTAATTCTGTTGATCCCTAATTGACTTCAGGTGGTTCCAATTCCGAACACTGACCCCATTCCGTTAATGAATAATTTCTTTGCTTAAACTGATTTCGGTCTCATTTGGAAGAAAAGAATAAGAAAATTAAAGCCACAGGAAGCTAACACAGCAAAGAATGAAGCATATCTACATATGCAATCAGGCACCCCCTCTGCCCTAGGAAAAGGCTGCAAAGAGAAAGAACAATCCACACCAGGAAAACTCTTCATACATGGGACCATGTGCTCTGGGCCCAGGAGGCTGATGCTGTGAAGTTGGGGGACTGGGGTGCCAATGCCACCAAGGACCCCGTGCAGCCAGGACGCCCAGGAGGCTGAGTCACTGAGCCACGGCGTCAGACACCTAGAAGCTTCCATGGCTGGTGGGAAGGCCATGGGGACCCTAGGCTCTCCTTGGTCACCACCAGGGGACCCCTGCTTGGTCTCCTGGAAGAGCCATGGCCACCGAGGCACAGCCTACCAAGGGCAGGTCCTCCCGGCAGACAAGGTGGGAGATGCCCAGAGCTAGAAATTGGAGGGACAGGCTGACCGTGGGGTTCCAGGCTTGCAAGTAGTTCCCACTATTTATTTAGCGGCTGGGGATGGCTGTCTGGGGTGAGTGGGTGCAGCTCAAAGCCTGCTGCGGACATCACGCTGGCCAGTGACCGCCCCCCACCCGCACCCTGCAGAGCCCGGCTCCTGACTCCCCATACTGCTGCCCGCAGCCCCATCTAGCTCTGTCCCCATCAGGTCTCGCCGAGGCATTCAGGGTGTGAACCCTGCCTCTCTTTCCCCCCACCCCCCGGGCCCTGGGGGCGCCAGGCCCGTGGGCAGGAAGGAGTCAGACCTCAGGCCTGCAGTGAGGAGCCCAGGGAGGCCAGGCCAACTGGTCATTTCCATCAATTCATTCAGTGAACGACACACTGAGGGACCAAAGCAAACAGGGCAGCGGCCCCGCCCACATGGGGCCGACGGACATTCCGGGAAACTTGCCTTGGGTGTGAACGGAAGTTTACTGCTGGGGCTGAGGGCCCACAGGCATCTGGGTTACACATCTGTTACTGCAGGACTGAATCTCCCCGACAGGCACGAGGCAGGCACCTGCTTGAAGATGCAGAGAGGCTTGGTTCAGAGAGGCTAGATCCCCTGCCCGAGGTCACACAGTGCATAGGTGACCTTGCCGAGATGTGAACGCAAGCCTGTCTGATTGCTGTCCTCTTAGCCACTAGACTCTAGACCTCTGCAAACTAGTTCCAACGAGGTCCAGGCAGTAGATACTTTACACATTGCAGACCACTACTCAACTCCGCCATCGCAGGGTGAAAGTGGCATAGACGATATACAGTGGAATGAACCCTGTTGTGTTCCAATAAAACTTTATTGACAAAAACAGACTATGGGCTGGATTCAGTCCACAGGCCATACTTGACCAACCCCTGCCCTTCCATCTTATCATATCATCTGCAGCTCCCTGAGCGTACGTGGCATCTTTGGAGGGGTCCTGGCTTGGTCGGGGGGGAGGGGGCTGGGAGACAAAGAGAACCAGGTGCTGTTTCAGTAGGTAGGCCTCTCTGAGAAGGTGCTGTTTGAATATGCCTGGTTAGGAAGGGGAGGAGATGGCCTAGCCAGCAGGTAAAATTTAGAGAAGACAAAGTCTGGGTCAGGGATCTTTCAGTTGTACCTGGCAGAATTTCAAGCCAAACTACACTAAACAAACAATAATCACAAACACAAGATTCCTTGGTGCCCAGCTGTGGGACACTGAAGCAGTGAGGTGGCTTCTTGCCAGAAGTCTGTCTCCTTTCCCATCTCTCGGCTCACTGTCCTTTGTCCATCAGGCCTCCTCTGTGTCACAGTTGACACCACCACCACAAGCTCTGGACCTGCCTCACCCTCGTTAGCATTCTCCGTGAGAGCAAGTGGGCTTTTGGCAGGTGAAGTTTAGAATGCGGGAAAGTACTTCACTCCCTCCCAGTGCTTCGCCAAAACCAGTAAGGAGGGGTTCTAAGGTATAGGAGAACAAGAAAGGAGATTCCAAAGCAAGACGCTAGAAACTGCAGAAGAGCCTATGGCTGGTAAGTGATTTAGCTGGCCTGAGAAAACCAGATCCCAAACGTGCAGCCTGGAAATTCGAGGACCAATCAGACCAACACAGCTAGAAACTGAGAAACCAGGCACTTCTGGAAGCTGAGATGAACGGAGGGCTGACAGAAGTGAAGAGGACGGGGGTTGGGGTGGGGGGGATGCAGAGACAAGGGTGGTGCAGTCAAGAAACACTAGTGCAGCCTTGGGGCAGGGTCCTGGTTCCCCCTCAGGGGATACACAGAACAATATCTTTGAGCTCTTTACAGAACTAAAACCCCCCAACAAATGGAAGATGTTCACATGCTTCATTCCAGAGCAGATCACGGTTTGATAACCTAGAGAAGCTCATCAGGAGACCACCTGAGCCCAGATGAAAGGAGCGCAGGCCCTGCACACACCCGGATCCTTAACAGCGACCCCGCCCTTGAACCATGGCTGTAAAACTCCTCACCAAATCCTCCGGGGTGGGGACACAGTTTTGAGGGGCACGAGCCCGCTGTGGCCCCCTTTGCCTGGCAAAGCAATAAAGCTCTTCTTTTCTACTTCACCCAAAACTCTGTCTCTGAGATTCAATTTGGCACCCGTGCGCAGCGGCCGAGTTTTCAGCATCAAAAACTAAACGCAGGAAAGGTCCCCAGGGAGCAAAAGCAAGGCTTGAGGAAGAAGAGGATTTCCCTTTGTATCCTCAGAGAAAGAGAAATTGCATCCAGGAAGGAAAACCAGGAGTTCCAAAGAAAATGGAGGGGAGGGCGTCATTTAAAAGGCAAGAGAGGGTGGGCGGGCTCTGTCTAGAGGTGGCTGAGGGCTTGGGGTGGGGAGGGGCGTGTCTTAGGCAGCCGTCTACTGATGGGTGGGGCTGTGTCCCTGCCCCACTAATCGCTTGGCCTGGAGCTTCCCTGCGCTGGGTCTTGGAGCTGGTGGGCCGGAGGGAGGATTCCTCTGTGGAACTGCCAGCACCTGGGTCCCCATGGTAGACTGAGCTCCCAGGGGTGGCTACCGCCGGTGTCCATGTCCCCAGGGTGAGCTGCCATTGCCTCTCGGGGAGACACTCCAAGAGCAGCAGGTCACAGGCAGGGAGTTCACATTTGACGCCTACTATTTGCAAGGCAGCACACAAGCCCTGAGGATCCAGGGGTGAACAAAACAGACCCTCTGTGCCCTCAGGGAGCTCACAGTCTTCCTAGTCTCCTGAGCTGCTGGTGGAGTTCAGGCTGGCAGAGGAAAATCAACTTGGGAAAGGAGCCTTCGGAAGCACGAGGCCCTGCCCACGGCCACCAGGGCAGAGGAGGCCCAAGTGGAAAGTCAGATCGGCCATTGCCCACAGGAGCACCCACTGTGTAAAAGGAAGAAACTGGTTTTAGACTTCTGACCTCAGAATGGAAACAAGACAGCTTTTTATTTTTTCCTCCACCCATTGAATGCAATGAACAGTAAAATAAAACACTGGTTTGCAAGCTCAAAAAAAAAAAAAGAAAAAAAGGCACAAGAATTTCCCAGGAAGGAAGATCATTAGCTCACAAACTTAAAAGGCCACTGAGTGCGCAACACAGAGAGATGAGAATGGACCCACACGAGGGCACGTCACTGGGGAATTTCAGAACCCAGGCCACACGAGGAAGATTCTTCAGCCTTCCAGATGGGGCCAAAAAGGGGCAGGAAAACAGGTCACATGCAAAGAATCAGAAAGCAGAATGGATTTGGACATCTCAGCGACAACCCTGAAATCCAGAATACAGTGAAGCGAAGCCTCCCAAATTCTCATGGGAAGTAGTTCCCAACTAGAATTCTTTACCCAGGAAATCACTCAGACAAGCATGAAGGTAGCATGATGACATTTCAGACGCACAGGGACTCAAAATTTAACTTCCTTGCGTTGGTCCTCCAGCAGCTACTGGTGGATGGCTCCAGCAAAACCAAAGCACAGAAGAAGAAAAGAAGCAACAGACTCAGAAAGTGAGGGAGCCATGCAGAGAAGCCCAGAGGGAGATGGGAGAGCAGCATGGAGGGTGACAGTCCAGGCTGGGATAGTCCAACCCAAGAGATAGACAGGCTTAGATGCACAGACCATCCTGTCCTATCAACCTAAGGACAGACACTGGCTCCAGTCATGATCTGAGCTGGGCTTGGCCACACACCGAAGGAGCCCCACCTCCCTGCCAACCTCTGCTTGCAGGACCTCTGAGAGCACAGCCGCGTTCGGCAGGGACTTGGTCTAGAAACCATGAAACAGAAACACGGGCCACTCCGCAGCTCAGGCCTCGCCCACCGATTTTCCCAGGAGGGACTTGCAAACAAACCCTCAGGGAAGCTGAAACCAGAGGGCAGCCTCGAGGCTCTTAGCATCTCTTCCTCTGAGGGGATGACACACCCTTCCTTACATGTCATGCATGTGCTGCCCTGAGGGTCTTCAGTACTTCACTATAGATTGTCCTGGATGATCCAGAAAGACAAGGAAGCAATGAGACAAGTCAGGCTCCTCCTCCAAAGGATCCCCCTGCTCTGGGCTCACTGCTTTGGGGGTTCCAGATATTAGAAACATCCCCCAGAAGTCATTCATCAAAGAACCCCTGGGTGCACCCCTCACTCCATCCCAGCCAGACCTGTGCCCCAAACCCCCTGAGAAGCTCTTTCCACCTCCCTGGCTCTACCACCAGAGTGCAGGGCTGTGCTATACCCTCTTGTCAGAAGCAGACACTGATTTCAGAGACAGAGGGTCTGGGAGGAGGAAGCACAGGGCGGAAGGAAAGGCTAGTTGTCGAAATCTTCCCTCAAATAGCGTGGATGTGGTCAGTCTGAAACCAAGCAGGACCCTGTGGGGCTCCTGGTCACAGAAGCCTTTCTGTGTCCCCCGTTTCTTGTTTGTAGGGAGTAGACTCCAGCCTCCATGACTTTCCTGAGTCCCAAAGGCCAGATTAAAGGAACCAGAGAAACTCATCAGGAGACATCTGAGGCCAGATTAAAGGAGTGCAGGCCCTGCACACACCCTGATCCTTCTCAGCGACCCCGCCCTTGAACCACTGCCATGAAACTCCTCACCAAATCCCCGGGGCTAGAACACACAGTTTTTCAGGGCACAGAACCCACCGTGTCCCCCTTTGCCTGGCAAAGCAATAAAGCTAATTTTTTCTGCTTCAACCAAAACTGTCTCTGAGATTCCATCCAGCCCCGGTGCACAGAGGCTGAGTTTTTGGCATCAAGTTGTTGTATATCCATCGTTTCAATTCGGTTGTTAGGAGGGCACCCTGCCCAGTAGTGCTGAGGGACCACCTCCTTGCCTCTCCTTGGACAGCAGCATTTCTGTTTCCAGAGGTCTCACCAGTCAGGAGGCACAGGTAAGCGTCACACACGGAAGCTGGGAATGATTTTGCAACCTGAGGTAACTCTTCTCTGTTTACATTTATGTAGAATTAGATGGAACATGAATGAAGCTTGGTATCTGTTCTTTGCAATGTTGCAGGAATCTTGACATTGACAGTGAAACATGAGGAAAACTGTGAGAGAAGTGATTGTGATTTTATATGATGAAATTAACGTAGGATGTTTCCTGTGTTAATGATTATGTATAATATGCAATCCCTAAAAAAAAAGGGGGGGGGACTTCCCTGGTGGCGCAGTGGTTAAGAATCTGCCTGCCAATGCAGGGGACACGGGTTCGAGCCCTGGTCCAGGAAGATCCCACATGCCGCAGGGCAACTAAGCCCGTGCGCCACAGCTACTGAGCCCGCGGGCCACAACTACTGAAGCCCGCGCACCTAGAGCCCGTGCTCCGCAACAATAGAAGCCACGGCAATGAGAAGCCCACGCACTGCAATGAAGAGTAGCCCCCACTCACCGCAACTAGAGAAAGCCCACATGCAGCAACGAAGACCCAACGCAGCCAAAAATAAAAATAAATAAAAGAAATATTCAATCCCATTACAATGATTAAAACTTATAAGTAAAATTTCAAAGAAATTTGGTTAATTTCCTTCAATACCTGTCTTTAAGGGTTTTATTGACCGTCCCAGCTACTACCGCCTCGGCAGATCAGAAAGTTTCTCCAAACTGAAATTAATTTTTAATTAATTAAAAATTAATTAATTTGTTAATTAATTAACAACTATAAGTCGTTGTTCTTATCTAAGAACAACGACTCAAGATATGGTGTCTAATTTGTCACTACTGTCAATAAAATGCAGATTATGTGAAAAATCTTAATTATAAGAATGTAATTAGCAATAGTGCTGAAATGAAGGCAAGAAAATAAATTTTATAGAATAAACATACAATAATTTATAAATTATGCATGTTTTTGTTGTATTACTCATCCAAGCATTATTGGCCCATCAACAGAACACCCAGGCATCTGCAATAATAATTAAATTCAGTTCTCTTTGATATTTTGCCAGCTTTCAGTTATCAAAAAATAACCCGTAATTCTATACATCTTTTCAGTTTTGTTATTATGAAGGTATATTTGTCAAAGCAGGAGGCTAGAACATTTTTTATTTAACAGTTCGTTAACTTGATTTATAATTTATAAATATTTCGACATATGGTGTGTGGGCCTGTGTTTGTACTCTTTGCCCCGAGCCCCACAAATGTTAGGGAAGGAGGGAGATAGGGTTAGGAAGGAGTACACAGAGGCTCTAAGGCACCAGAATATTCTATTTCCCAACCTAGGCGGTAGATGCGTGGGTGTTTGCCTTGTTACCTGTCTGTAAACTGTATTTATATTTTACGCATTCTTTTGAATGTATGGTATATATGACAGTAACAAAACAAAATGAAAATGAGGCTGAGAAAAAGAACCTGCCCTGTTTACCACACAGAAATCGTCTGCTTACCAGAAAAGGTCACATACAGGAAAGCACATTGTAAACCCAAAACCTTGCTCCAATGCAAACTGCCCTTATTGTTTATCTGTGTCTGGCCTGGGGGTTGGATATTACTAGCTCAGTTGAGAATGAAAATCCTGTTGACATTTTCCTTACCAGAATTTTTAGTATCATCTTTTCTTCTGCACTGACTGTAAACACAATACTCACCCATTTTGGAAATTTTGGAAACTATGAATAAAAAGCAAGCATACATCTCACCACCCAGAGAAAACCCCTGTAGAAACACTGGCCTCTTTCAATCTTTTAAAAAATATATCTATCTTTGATCTGTAAATTTGTATGGATGAGATCAGCCTCCAAATAAATTTTTTTTACCGGGTTGTTTTCCTCACTTAATATGCTAGACATTTCCCCATGTTATTACAAACTCATTGTAAGCATCTTTGGCTGCATAATTTACTTAATCACTTCCTCATTATAGGACATTTAGGCAGGTTCTAATTTCTCACTCTCACGAATTACTCTGTGATGCATAAACAGTACTCTTCCTAAGTCTTTGTGTGGACTTTGGATTCTTTTCTTAGGACGAATACCTAGAAATGGCCTTGAGAGTTGTTAAGATTCCAGACGTGGCCCTTGAAGACATTTATTTCATAGGTACGTATCACTGAACTTTCTTATTTAGGCGTGGACGTTCTGGCACCCTGGAAGGCAGCGTTAGTTACTAAGTGAGTCTGAAAGCCACAAAGGGGCAAACAGGCTTGAAATCCCAGCCTGGCTCAGCAAACATTGTCGGATGACCTCAGGACAGTCACAACCTCCCCAAGCCTTGATTTCCTCACCTGTAACAAAGATAGAACCATGACTACTACAGGTACAGTACCTGTAAGGATTACAAACAATGTACGCAAACCCCTAGCCCGATGCCTGGCACACAGTAGATGCTCAATAAACAACCACTAACACTAAACTTTTTTCAAGTGTCCTAATTTTTCTGGAAAAAAGGTCCCAGGCCATACTCTGATTGGCCTGCCTGGGGTCATGTGCCCTTCTCTGAGCTAGTTACCATGGGCTCTGATTGGCTTGCCTGGAGTCATGTGACCTTCTCTGAGCCAATTACCGTGGGCTCTGATTGGCCAGCCCTGGATGTCTTGCTCATCCTGATAGGGAAGGTGGACAGCTTATTTGAACCACAAGCACTAAGAGTCGTGAGTCCCCCAGAGAGGGATTCTGCTACCAGAGGGGGTAAAGGGGCTGAACCACAGATGTCCACGGCATCTACAACAATGCCTTCCATGCTGCTTTTTTGGGAAAGGGCTGGGGTCCCAGACAAGCCCCTGGGGACCATGTGGGCATGGGCGAATAATCCCCATAGTAAGTGTTCAGATGGGGTGTAAAAAACAAAGCAGAACAAAGGTGAAGATCGCTGCTGGCTACCACAGAGGATTCTCAAGACACGGAGCACAGTTGACCCCAATGAGCTTGAAAATCTTTCCAACCTTGAAAGACTGAAACTACGGGCAGGTCTAGAAAAAGGAGTGAGTTCACCAAGGGCTTTGACGCCTAGGAAAACCGATGCCTCCATTGGGACGCCATGGACAGGGCCTTCACTGCCAGGACGTGAACATGCCAGCTGGCCCTCCAAAGCCACTCGTCGGCGAGGTGTCCCTGAACCCCGGCAGAGGTTAACAGGGCCGGCACTAGTTGAAGGCAACGGAAACAGATTTCATTCCATCTGCTGCAATAGAGAGGAGGGCCCAGAGTACACCGAGCTCACCTTCAACCTGTGCAGAGGTGACAGGGCATCTTAAAGGGAGGACGAGGGTGGAGCCGGGCTGGAGCAGAGGCAGAGAAGCGGAAATTCACAGAAAGCAGGGAGCTGGTCCAGGCGACAGCCATCCGGCTTGGCCGTCTAGGGCTGACCCAAGTAATGCTCCTCCCACAACCCACGGAGGCGGAGACGGGGCCCGTCTTCCGTGCTGCAAACAGTTATCTCTCGTGGCAGCCTGGGGCTTTCCCCGGCCAGGAGCCCAGGGGGCCTTGAGCTGCTAGAAACGACGCCAGTGTGGGTTCATGTCTCTTGCTGGGACTGGAGTCTGCAGTCCTGAAAGGCCTGGGCCGAGGCCTCGTCAAGAAAAGGGCTCAGAGGCGCTGGAGTTTGGTGGAGAGAGTTGGTCAACCCTCATTTGGTGCCACTCCACCATGGCCTCATGCCCCATATTACAGCCATCTGAGCACTCACCTCTCAGCCCCAGAGCACAGGCAGATGCCCGGGGACGGGCTTCCAGCTCTGCATCGCTGGGGCCCTGCACAGGGCATGACAGAGGATCAACTCCTGGTTAAGTCAAGGTGGCTGGTGCCCCAGTGACAGAGAGCAGGACGAGCTGGGCTGGGCAGGTACACGGCTCCAAGCCCCTCACAGAGGGACATAAGAGGCTCAGCTCTCCAAGGCTGAAATGCAGGGATTTCGATCCAGGGATCTGGCTTTATGAAGCTCAGGGACTGGTTTTTAAAGCTTCCTGACGATCCTAATGTTTAGCAGGGGCTGGAACCCGCTGGCTCAGTACCTACAGATGCGCCTCTCATGTGACACTCTGTGCTGCACAAAGACGGGCCTCCAGGTGGCTCCCGGCTGGGCCCTCCTGGGCCCACCTCCACGCCGCCCACCGGGGCTCGGGAGTCATGGAGCCCGCTTCCACCTCTATGCTCCTCCCTTGGGGCTGACAAGTCCTTGGACTCAGGTCAGGGTTTGAGGCAAACCGACAAGGGAAACCCTCCAGCTCAGCTGGCTGGAGAACCGTTTGGGCCCTAAGGCTGACCCCCCTGGGGCTGGGTGGGGCCAGAGCTTGAGCCAGCAAGAAAGCCTGCCTCGCCCAGCCCCCACAGCGGTCCCCTGCTTTTGCTCAGGGGGCAAGATTGTTCCCGGTCATTCCAGGGTCCCCGGTTATAACTCAGCTCTGTCCAGTCACCCCTCGCACGGGAGCCACCAATCACAGAGGGTCAGGGAGGGGAAGGCCTGAAGAGCACCCCACCCGCCACCAACTTTGACAGACAGAGACGCCGAGGCCTGGGGCGGCGCTCCGTTTAGGAGAGTGGGTTCCACTTTGCTTCTCCCCCAAACCTGTCTCCTCGCCTCGTTTCCTCCATTTTCATCCAAAGTTTGGGCACCACGGCCACGCACAATATTCTTCCCAAGTTAGTTTAAGGGTTTGGTTTTGAAAAACTGTAGAAAGGGCGCGTTGACCTCTGTCTGCTGTGTCCATCCCTTGGCGGCCCCAGCTTCGAATTCAAAACTGCGCTAACCTTCAAGATGGAAAGAACTAGTTGGAGAAAAGTGGACGGGACGAGACTGGGGGCTCTTCTAGGCCTTTGTGGGCACTGCAGCGACCTGGCTCTGTGCAGGTGGAGGGAAGGCTGGATGGGCTAGGGCAAGTGGGTCTCCTGGTGACACAGGGGACAGAGGCCAGCACCTGGCTGGCCTAGGGGCTGTCGGGTGGACCCGAGGCCGGGCCCCCAGGGCAGAGGGGGCTGCAGGACAGCCAGCCCACTGCTGGCAAATGCAGCGACTTCCCCTTTTGCCGCTGTCTATTAAGTGGCATTATTCAAACCCCGCCAATCACTCAGACCTGGCAGATTAACTTTATCTTAAATCTTTAACCCGTGGAAATATATCAAAATGCAGCTTTTTACAATCAGACACGGCGACAAAACAGAAGTTATGTCTGTACTCGGGCAGCGTCTGCTGCTGCCATTAGAGGGAAGGTACCGAGGGGGCAGGCATCTCTGTTTGGGTCACAGCAGGGTCCCCTGGGGCATACAGCAGTCCCTCCCTGGCCCGAAGCAGGCACCTGGCAAATACATGTTGAATGAACAGTGAACTAGCCGGCAAATGCACCCGTAGCACCTACTGTGTGCAGGCCGTGGCCAGTGGGGGGCGGGGAGGGCGCGGGCCGCGGGGGGAGAAGCAACCAAGACCCCCGGGCAAGCCCGCGACACCAAAGGGGCTGGTGCAAGGATGTGGGAACGACCCCCCGCCCCCCGGGCCTGGGGCAATGGAGGGGGCCTTCCCAGAGTCGGTGATGCCTGGTCCTAAAGCAAAGGGGATTCACAGGCTTTTTTAAAAGTAGAGAAAGGTGAGTCCAGAAATATGGCCATTCATTCACTCAAGAGCTATTCACGGAGCCCGTACTGTGTGCAGGAGATGCAGGGGTGAGCTAAGATGGTCAGGCCCTGCCACTGACAGAAGCTGACGGCCTAGGAGGACAGATGTCCACGAGAAGGAGAGAACCACAGCGCCGGGCATACGGCAAACTAGGACAGGTCTGCAAAGGAGGGAAGCCGGCTCCAGGGGGAAGGCACAGCCCTTGCGGGACCAGGCAGAGAGCACAGCATGAAAGGCAGCCAGGTGGGACCCATGGGTAAGGGGCCTGGGCCTCACCGCACTCTGGCCAGAGGGAGTCAAGGGGGCGGTTTTACTGCAGAGCGAGAGCCACGCCATCGGAGCGGGGGGGGGCGCACAGGAAAGTCTCTGTGGCCCCCTCCTGAGGAATGGCAGGGGACAGGAAAGAATAGAACGGGGCCCCCATGGGAAGGTGCTGGAACACTGGCCAGTAATAGCCTGGCCCTTTTAGCCCCAGCCCTCATCTTAGCCGGTACCCAGAGGTAAAGCACCTCATCCTTGGAAATTTACCATGATGCTCACGACCCCTTGTAGCCTGCGGCAGCCCTGAGCAGGGCCAGGCAGCCAGCACTCCCCACCTCAGACGAGAAACCCGGGCTGAGACAGGAGGCAACGTGTCCACGGCCCTGGGGAGCTGGGCCAGCTCTGCTCAGATCCGGCCCAGCCAGCCTCGCCTGGACCCGGTTCTGGCTGGACCTTCCTTTATTCGTCTCCGGTGGCCTCTCGGAGAAACCAAGAGGCTTAAAGCTGCGTGGGTTTATTGTCCTACAGCTCTGGGATCGGAAGTCCAAAGTGGGTTGGTAGGGCCACGCTCCTTCTGGAAGCTCAGGGAAAGCCCATTTCCTTGCCTTTTCAGGCTCCTAGGGTCCCCCACGTTCCTTGGCTCGTGACCCCATTCATTCGACCTCTGCCTCCATGGCCACACCTCCTCTCTGCCTCTGACCCTCCATCTCCCTCTGATCGGGACCCCTGTGATGACGTTGGGACCCCTGGGTCTCCAGGATCCTCGGGGGGACCCCAGGGGGCCGAGGGCAGCCCAGAGCTGACCCGAGTGCCTTCCTGCAGGCCCTGGGCCTCCCCACTCCCCCAAGTCCTGGGGCCAGGACACCTCCCCTCGCTCAGAGATCCCCAAACACCCAGCCTCGGGGCAAATGAATGATGTCTGTTACTTTTCCCTGTATCTTCAGAATCAGAATAAGCTGATTGCAGATTTTCAAATCCTTATCTAAACCAAGATCAGAAATATCTTCAAAGCTGTCACTACCTGTTCCTCATGAGTTTAAAATGTGGGGATCTGACAAAAGCCGGTGTTGGTCCTTAAAGGCGGGAAAGGCCAGAAGCAGGAAAGGAGGCAGGAAGGAAGGGATGCTCTTACTATGAGCCAGGGACCCACGGGCACCCTGCACACACCCCTCAGCTCTCACAGAATCAATCAGGAAAAGGGTGTGGGTTTACTTTTTAGAGACTCAGTGTGGTTAACTGTATCATCATCAAAATTGTACTGCCCGTACTGCAGTAGGCTGTGCGTCCTGTCCCACTGCGGGTGGGTACGGCCCCTGGGCTCACTCTGGCCTCGAGATGTGAGTGCAAGTACATTAAGAGCCTCTGTAGGGTTGCTCGCTCTCTCTGTCCCTCTTCCTTGACACCAGAATGTCCCAGAGGGGGCTCAGCTGGGGTCCCAGGGTGAAGAGCTGAGCCCCTCATCATGAGCACGGATGGAGGGATGTTTGTCGCTGCAGCAGAACTCAGCCTAAGTTGACGGACAGACACGGAGCCAGGGATTCAGGATCACAGAGCTAATCCAAGCACGGCAATGAGCCAGACCTATGAGTCCACCATCAAAACAGCAAGAAAACAGCTAAGACCTATGTCTTGAGCATTTTCTTTAGGGCAGGCACTGTGTCAAAAGCTTTATAGCCTTTCCAGTGACCCTCAGTAGGAGAAGCAACTCAAACCCTCATTTTACAGGTGAGAGACTGGGGTTCATGTCCTTTCATTCCAGCATAGATCTACCTCACTCTTTTTACCATCTGCATAATAGTCCACAATATGAATGCAGCTAATATAGGCACCCATTCCCCGTCAATAAACATTTCAGTCACTTCCACTATTTTGGAATTACAAACCGTGCTGCAATGACTGTCCTGCTGCATATAGGTCTTTGCATTTCTTTCTGTGGGGTAGAGCCCCAGAGTGCGATTATAGAGTCAAGAATATCCAATGCATGCTGAATTTTGATGGAAACTAAAACATAATCCAACCAAAAAAAATATAGTGCCTATTTGATTAATTTTCATTCTCATCGATAGTCTAAGGAAGCTGTTTTCCACCGCTGTACCAGCCCTGGACATCAGCAGTGTTTAAAATTTTACAAACTGGAGAACTGAAGAAGAAGATCTCATTGTGTTTTAATTTGGAGTTTTGAAGTTATTGACGAGGAGGTACATGTTCTCCAGTGATCATCAGCCATTGGATTTTGTCTTCCGTATGTTTTGAAGCAAACACCTCCTCCTGGCAAGGTAGTTACCGTAGCCTAGAACATCCACCCAAATCCATCTGGAGATGTGGTCCGTGTCTGCGGTCTCCACATCCCCAAAAGGGCTGGCCCAGCCAGAGGGAATGGATGGGAGGAAATGACACTTTACCGAAAACTTTCTAGGTGCCCCCCACTGTGTGTGACAATTTGCCCCTGGGATCTCACTTCACCCTCACAAGAACCTGTGAATCAGATATGCATCTATCATTTCACCCCCAAATCCCAAAGTCCAAAGAGCTCTAAAACCCGAAAGATTTTTCACAATTTATTTGGCAACAAAACCTGAGCTGAATTCTCAAGAGACCACTTATAATCTGTTTACCACATTGTTTAAGGACTCACGTTTTGCTGCTAACATAACAGGCTCCATTCTGCGGTATTTGCCCTGGACCCACTGGCCAGGATAGTGACATGTAGTCCACACTGGATTATTGTTCCAAAATCCAGAAGAAAAGTTGTGAAATGGGAACCCACCTGCCTCAAGAGCTTCAGCTGAGGGCTGCAGACCTGGGCTGTTACCCCATGTTCCAGGTGAAGACGCCGAGAGATTGGTAGCTTCCCCCCGGGTCCAGGGCTGCTGAAGGACAAAGCAAGACATTCGACTCTGTGACCCCAAAAGCCTGTGCGCCTCTTTCTACTCTTGGCACGACCCTTCCTGCCACAGAGGGGTCCCCTGACTTGTGACCTTTGGGAGCAGTGAGAGCTCGGTGACAACCCTACATTTGTAAAGGCAACAAGGGATGGGACAGGGCTGTTAAGCGGACTGATCTCCCTCCCTGGGATTTCAATTCCGGGATGTTATCATGACTCATAAATGCCACGCAGGGTCCTGGACCCCACAGGCTGTGTCCAGGTAGCCGGACAGCTCTTTCCCCACCGTGTGGCTGAAATCGGCCGGGTCAGGAAGCAGGCTGGCTCTTCTGACAGATCAGTTTAATTAAAAGTGGGCTGCATGCTCGGCCTGCGCTGGAGACAATCATTAGACAATGAAACTGCTTCAGTACAAGGAACTAATTGCATTGCACAGAGACCTTTTTGCCATCAAGGCAGAATCAATCAATAATTAAATTAGAAGTGAAAATGAGCCGCTCAGGCCCATGGCTCACTGACTTAGCAGACACTTCATGACCCCACTACAGGCTGAGGGCATGTAGATGAGGGGGCCTCAGCCACCAAAGTCCCTGAGGCTAGCCCAGCAGAGACCCAGTGGAGTGACCTGTGTTCTCATCAGGCGTTGGGCGGGGCTCTTGACACAGCTGATTCTAAAATATTATAATAGTGAAACGTCTTCTCGGTTTGAAGAAACTGAAACGCATAGGAATGGGGGATGTAGCGGTTAGCTACTGCTACATAACAACCTCCCCCAAACTCAGCAGGGCATGAGCAGTGGGTGTGGGTTTCTCAGGCATCTACAGGTGGGCTTCGGTGGCCCCGCTGATCTTGGCTGGGCTTGTTCCTGTGTCTGCAGCTCAGCTGGGATTGTCTGGCCCAGGCTGGGGGTTCTGTTCTAGCAGCAGGACCTGGGACAACCACACACTTTCATCCTCCTTCTGGGCCCACGAGGCTGGCCAAGGTGTGGTCTTCTAGTGGCGATGGCAGAGGGCAAACAGAAGCACGTGAGGCCTTTGAAGGCTTAGAACTGGCACACCATCGCTTGTATCCATATGTCACCTGCCAAGTCCCAAGTCAAGGTGTGGGGAGGACCCCTGTGACGAGGCATGGCCAGGGTGTGGAGGCAGCGGCGGGGGGGAGGCATGGAGAAATGGGGCTAATAGTTCAAACCTCCACAGGAAACTCGGATTTTTTTTTTTTTTTTGAGCTCCTTCTGTAAGCCAGTCGCTTTATACAGATTTTCTCAAATAATCTGAGATGTGCCATTCTAGGCAATGTGCCTGATTACTCCCATTTTAGAGACGGGGCAGCTGAGACTCTAGGAAGCAGCCGGGCCAAGTTCATCCAATTAACGAATGGCTGGGCACAGGCCAGCCTGCTTCCAGAACATTCCACCACCCCACGGCCTTCACCCTGGCCTGGCGTCAACGGCAGCCGGGTACTAGTCCAAACCCCGCCCCACCTGCAGTGGGGGGCCAGGGGCAAGGCTCTCCCGTTTCTGGCCGGATTGTCTTCACTTGTGGACAAGGAAGCTTCCCAGGGCTCTGGAAGCCCCCGGAGGCTCTGAGAGTCCTGGGTTTAAGGCTAATTGACTGCTGTACCCAGCAGGTTTCTGTTATTCTCCATGAAATGGAGAATGACAGGGCAGGAGATGGAGCAGATACAGACCACAGAGGCTGCTGGTTGCTTCGCTGTGGCTCTACTCACAGAAGCTCTGGGCTTGAAAGGACGTTCGGGGTCACCTGGCCTCGTGGCTTCCAAATATTTCTGACCATGTGACTATGATGGGCTGAATTACGGTCCCCGAGGATGCCCACATTTAACCCTGCAAACCTGGGAATCTGGTACTTTACATGGCGGGAGGGACCTTGCAGGTGTGAGCTAAGCATCCTCACCGGGGAGATTATCCTGGATCAGTCGAGAGGGTCCAATCACATCCCGGGAGTCCTGAGAATTGGAAAACCTCTTCTGGCTACAGTCAGACAGAGATGTGACAGCATAAGAGTCAGAGAAATTCTCCGCTGCCGGCTCTGAAGAGGGAGGAAGGGGGTGAGAGCCAAGGGATGCGGGTGCCTCTAGAAGCTGGAAAAACAAGGGAAGAGATTCTCCCCTGGACCCTCCAGAAAGGCCTTGATTTTAATCCAGTGATTCTCACTTCAGACATCTGACCTGGGGGACTGAGGAAGAATCAGTGTGGATTGTTTTAAGCCACTGAATGTGTGGTCATTTGCTACAGCGGCAGCAGGAAACTCATACAGTGATCTTCAGTACAAAACTCATTTTATATCACAGCCCAGTGCATACACGCCACACACACACACACGGACACACACACACGGACACACACACACGGACAGATACACACGGACACACACACACACACACACACACACACACACACACACACACACACACTGCTTCCTGGAGGCCGGAGACCCTGAACTGAGGCTTGAAGGATGAGGAGGGAGATGTTCCGGAAGAAGGCTTCTGGAAGAGCAAACACCGCAGGCAAAGGCTTGGAGAAAAAAGAGAACACAGCACCTGGGGAACGGCCAGTTCAGGGGACAGTTTCAGGAGTGTAAGTTAAGGAGTGAGAAGTGAGTCTGGACAGAAGGGAATGCTTCATGACACAAATGCATTAAACAACCAGGGTTTCTGGGGGAGGGAGGGAAGGAGATGCCGTAAGCAGAGCTATGCTTTACAAAGACCCATCAGAATGGGCAATGGACACTTGAGACTAAATGTTGGCTTCATTAAAATATGATGAGAATATAAGTTAAAAAAAACAATAATATGTCTTTTCACACCAACTAAACTAGAAAGAAATGTAAGGCTCTCGTGACACGTGTTGAGTAGGATGTGGAATCCCCATCTCTGCCCTGCCAGCGGGGCCACCACTCGGAGAACAGGTTGGCATCACCTGGCGAAGTTAAAAACGCACTCACAGGCTCACAGTTACACACCTGGGGTGTACGCCGTACGCCGTAGGAACTCTCCCACGAGCGACAGAGGACATTCAGTACCCGACAGGAAAGCAAACCAGACAAACCTAGAATCGGTCAAAGTGTCCATCAGTAGGAGAAAGGAAGGGTTAAATTCTGTTCTGGTTCCACAACGGGATCCCATTCCTGAGGGAGAACTAAGGAACCAGGGCATGGACAACAGGACGGCTGGGTGGGCTCTCGGGGATGGACCGTCAGACAGCAAATGCCCTTGATTCCCACGCCAAACCAGAGGTGCACTGTAGACAGACATGCACTTGTATAACTTAGGGGCAAAGTAAGAGAATGATGAATACAAAACTCGGGGCAGCGGTTACTTCCCTGGGGAGGGGGGATGGGCAGAACGCAAGCACAAACCCAGGGGCTGCAAAGGTCACATCCAATTCCCTAAGGTCGTACTACTGCCAGGGTGCTCAGTGACGTCTGGGTACTCTACAGCTACTGGATATATATTATTTTGATTTTACTCAATACTTAATTAAAACAACAAAGAAAAAGAAATATGAAAAAAATGACAGAAATTTGGGGAGAGTAGAGAAAAAATAGGGATCTCTAGCTACATCAGGAGCTAAAATTCTTTATCTTATTGTCTAAATATTAAAAATGAAAATAAAATTACTTTTTAAAATTGAATTATGGTTGATTTACAATGTGTTTGTTTCCGGTGTACAGCAAAGTGATTCAGTTATATATACGTATTCTTTTTCAGATTCTTTCCCATTATAGGTTATTACAAGATATTAAATATAGTTCCCAAAATAAAATTGTTCTTGGTACATCCTTACTTCCTTTAGTCATTTTCCTTCCTCTACGTATCCATACTGGGTAAGTAGCCTTTTTCAGAAGAATGTATTTTTAATATGATTATGTCACCTTAAATATTTCCTATAATTGCATGTGACAGTCTTCAAATTGTGTTCTTAAGCTGTTAACATCCCACCTGACTCTTCTCAATAGGCCATATCTTTTATTTAAAAATATCTCTACAGGAATTGAAGTACCTGGTGAGCTCAAGGTAATTCTGTGAAATGGAGAGTGTTTGCAATTCTAACATTTTGGCATTGAAATGTGGAGAGATTCCAGAAGCAAAGTTGTCACAAATCCTGCCTTTTGCCTCCATTCAGTGTACCGTGTTTCAATGCATATTTTTTCACGACGAAATATGTCAAATACATCATCTCTATTCACGATCCTTTTGATGTTTCACCAAATGTAGTTACTGTAAAATCCTAGTCCTGGGCCTTCTGCACAAGGTTCCATTCCTGCCCACATCATCAATTTATCCAAATAAACATAGCGGCTTCATTTAAAGAGTCTTCCTGTGTGTCAAGATATGTCAAGGTTTAAATAAGAATCTCAAAATAAAAACTCGTACGCTGAGCTTCACCCTACGCCATGTCCAACTCCCCCTGGCTCCTCTAGGGATACATTTCACTGTCTTCCTGCATGCGAGCTTTGTTTGCAATAACGGCAATGGGTGAAAAATGCTCCTGACATTTCTGGCTTGCATCCATTAAATGCTTCAATTAAACATTTCCAACTGATTTTATACAACTGCATCCAACATTGAGAGGATTTATTTACAAAAAAAATGTTTAGTGCCATTATAGGACACTTGAGTTGATATTTTGAGCAAAGGCTCAAACATTTCTCAAATCTGGTTGATAATGAGAAAAAGGAAAGAAAGTTCTACCATGCCGAAAAAATTAAACCGTAGGTTCTTTAGAATTTAACATTAACTTGATCACAAAGTTGTTTATTTCAAGTCTTTCTGGGCACACACATAACAGCTGCAAATTTTGACAGCTACCACTTCTGTTTGGTTGGCAGATCATTACAGCTTGTTTGAATGTATCACCAGAACCCTAGCCCATTTCTGCACTTAATTTACAAAGAACATTGGTTTTTTTCCCTCCTTTTTTATTGAGGTATAGTTGATGTACAATATTATGTAAGTTACAGGTGTACCATACAGTGAGTCACAATTTTTCAAGGTTATAATCCATTTATAGTTACTGTAAAATATTGGCTACATTCCCCGTGTTGTACAATATATCCTTGTAGTTTACTTTACACCCAATAGTTTGTACCTCCTACTCCCCTCCCCCTATATTTCCCCTTCCCCCTTCCCTCTCCCCACTGGTAACCACTGGTTTGTTCTCATGTCTCTGAGTCTGTTCAAAGAACATTGTTTTTACCACGACACCAGCTTCACCAAAGCAACGTTGTTTCACCAGCAATAGGAAGAACTTCAAAAGCTTTATTACGATTCCATAAATTAGATGAAAATGATTAAGCCATCATTGGAATTAACAGATTTTCTTTTTGAAGCATCTGGTAAAGATGGCATAAAACTGGAGTAATTTAGCTGATTCCAAATTCTGGTAATGGAGCCAACACATCCCCAGCTATTGCTTCCAGGAGAGGCGTGCTGCCTGCAGCAGGGAGCGTGGCCACTGCAGACCCTTCCGGGCTGCCTCATCACAGACCGGCCGGCTTACACCTGACTAGGGCTTGGATGGAGGAGCCGGCGGGTTTGAGGCCTGGCCGTCTTGAGAGTGTTCACAGCGTCCACCAAACCCACCCCTCAATGCAGCTCAGGAGTGAGGGACCACATTTAAAGGGTGAACGATCTGGCACGGATGCTAAGAGAAAGCAGCACAGGTGTCAGCCCAGTCATCTGGAAGGCGGGGACACTGATGTCCCGGGGGTCCTGGGGCTGCATGAGGACCACGTAGGTTCACGTCGGTCACCACCCCTGGGCAGCTCTACAGTCTGCCGTCTTGTTATCATTATTTAATGCCTTTGAGGATAGTTGAGAGGAGATTATTTTAATGACCCAGGGAAGAGTTGGCTGGGAGGGGTGTTGAGAAGGACACACACTGGCTGATGAACCACAGACCATCAGCAGGGGGCTCTTTGACTCCCCCACGAGTGGCATTTCAGGTATGATTTCTGCTCTGCTCGAGACCTGCCATCACTAGAAACGGGGCCCAGAGGTCAGAAGGGACCTGACGAGGCCACAGAGCTGGCAAGAGACAGAGTCAGGGGTCAGCCAGGTTCATTAGAAGCCTCATGAGCCCAGGCTGCTTTAGGGCGGGGGGATGCAAAGGCCACCAGGCAAGACAGAGCAGGAAGGAAAGACTGAACCCCCAAACTCTGTCAAGCTCCAGGCACAGAATGACCCTCACACCCACCCGTCTCCCTAGGCCAGGCCTTCCTGTGCCCAGCTGGGCGGCAGAGAAGTCCAGGTTGCCACGGGGGCGCCGACCTTGGGATGATCTCCCTGCAGGTGGGACCCAGTGGTCCCGGGGCCCCTCCCAGAAGCCCTATCCTGCAGAGGGAGGAGGTGTTAAGTGCCGGCCACCCTCTCCGTAGCAGGAGGGCTTGTATCTCACAGGTCCCTGTGGCAGCATCAGCCTGAATGGGATACAGAGAAGCTGCAAAGCTGGAGGCTGCTTTTCCCGGCTCCCTCATAACACAGGAACTAGCCCTCATCCACCCACATCAGACCGTGATGCTCTGACGCTCCGAATGCTCATGCAGAGACAGCCATGCCGTAGCCCAGAGAGGCATTCCCAGCCACGATGGCACCCGGGGACACAGCTTCACTGCTGAGCTCTCATACTCTGTGTCGTCCCCACACACTGTCCCCAGCCCAAATGTCCACTCCAGGCCGGGACTCACAGCAGTGCAGCCAATGCCCCTGGACTTTGGTGTCAAAGCACCAGTTGGGGGCCCCGAGCAGCCTCCTTGAATGCCCCTTCATCCTTGTGGGCTTCATCCTGGAGAGCTGCTGTGATGTCCGAGGAGGATGCCCGGGCCCAGCCCCCCCAGAGCATCCTGGGACCCTCAGATGCCAGGCTTCTGGGCAAGTCCACCTGGAGGACCATCTTATCCTCCAGTCTCAGGGAAACGGGCTGGAGAGGACCCTCCTCCACTCCCTGCCCTGCTCCCTGTCCCTCCCCCTCCCCTACTGAAAGGGTGTCACTTTGCAGAAAGCAATTCCTGGCCAGATCAGACGCCCACCTGCGCAGTGGTAATGAGAGCGCACGGATAAATCCAAACACGGTGGGCAACTGCAGCTTGCTCAGCACACCCCCAGAAAGGCTTGCGCAGCCTGAAATGCTGCCATCAGCCCCGACTGGTGGTATGTGAAATGCCACATGCGTACCCCCTCCTCCAAGAAGCCTTCCCTGGCCACCTCCTTCCCCAGACGGATCTTTGGTATAGTGCTCATTCTGACTCTGTGCCATGTGCTGGGGCCAAGGAAACCAATTCGAGATGCGATAGGCCCTTGGGGAGTCCCACTCTAGGGGACGAACACACAGGCATGAGGGCCATGCACAGGGCTGGACACCAAATCTGGCGGGAGCCTCAAAGAGGCTATCTCTTTGAGGCTATCCTCAACGAGGATAGTCAGGGTGGGGAGCAGAGGAAGGGAAACGGGGGAGAGGAAGGGAAGTGATGGGGAATGGGAGAAGGAAGGGAAGGGGAGGAGAGGAGCTGAGACCTGGGTCTTGAGCATCAGCCCATGCATCACACTGTACCCTGGTCACCAGCTCCTCCGGCTCCTCCTCCACACTGGAAAGCCTAGAGGGCAGGGACAGGGTCTTATCCATTCGTTCATTCATTCATTCATTCATTCACAATGTTTACTGAGCACTCACTGGGCACTGTCCTAGGTGCTGAAAATACAGTCCTAGCAGAGCAGACAGGCTCCCCGCCTTGGAAGCTGGCGCTTCCATTCTTACCCATCTCGGAGCCCCATCTCCACACCTGGCACCCGCAGATGCCCAATAAATGCTTGGGAAGAAGACTGACACAGCGTGCAAGACATTATCACACTGAACTGCTGGGTGTTCCTGGCACCGCACAGCCGGTGGCTCGGTTCGAGCTGCGGACCAGTGGAAAGGAATAAATCACCTCCTCAGTCCAAATGCACAGCTGGGTCGCGGCTGCATCCTTGATGGGACTGCAGACACTCTGGTGCTTCAAATAGCCATCAGAAGCCTGGATGGACGGACAGACACATCTTTGTTCCAAGTGAATAATTAGGTTGACCAACATCAGCCTAGCGAGAAACATGACGAGTGAGTTTGAATTTGTCCTTCTTACCTCAGACACTGTCTGTTCACTCATAAAATCCTGACTGCAGAGATGTCAGCCCACTGCTTAGCTTGTAGCTTGATTTAATTGTGGAATCAATGAATGCATGCATCATCCAGTCCAAATGTACCCCAGCAGGACCCTATGGGGCCTTCTTGGAACAGACCACCCCCACCCACCCACCATGTCCTCCACCCGCCTCTTGTCTGTAGAAAAACTCTAGCTTCCTAAGCCTTCCCCGAGTTCCAAAGAATAAATTTAATCCGAAAAGTGAGAAAATGCAATAACAAAGGAAAACAGTCAAGCAAGACAAAATAATAATAGTTTAGCCAATAAACAAAGTCAAGGACCTTTAGTTCCTCCGCAAGGGCTAGAGATGATATTCTGAGTCGCATCCTCTGAGGTGCTTGGCAGATGCTGAAACCCCCACCAGGTGGGAGAAGTTAACTGTCTGCTGCCCGAAAGCATGTAGACCCCAGACCGGTTGGAACCAGAAGGTTGATGTTGCTGATTCTTGTTTACCTCACCACCAGCCAATCAGAAGAGCGTCCACGAGCTGACCACGCCCCCCACAACCCCCCTCCTCACTCTGTCTTCAAAAAACTTTCCCTGAAACCCTTCAGGGAGTTCGGCCCTTTTAAGCACTAGCTGCCTGGACTCCTTGTCTGGTGCCTGCAATAAGTTCTGCACTTTCCTTCACCACGCATGACCTCGTGTCAGTAGATTGGCTTTAGGGTGCACAGCCTAGCAGACCCAAGTTTGGTTTGGTAACACAGCCACCTTAGTTTACAGGTGAGGGAACTGAGGTCCAGGAGTGGGAAGTCTCATCCAGAGTTACAGAGAACTTTTCACAGGAGTTGGATCCAGGGAAAGACACATGCACCCCCGTGTTCATTGTAGCACTATTTACAGTAGCCAGGACATGGAAGCAACCTAAATGTCCATTGACAGAGGAATGGATAAAGAAGATGTGGTACATATATACAATGGACTAGCACTCAGCCATTAAAAAAATAATGAAATAATGCCATTTGTAGCAACATGGATGGACCTAGAGATTGTCATACTGAGCGAAGCAAGTCAGACAGAGAAGGACAAGTATCGTATGATATCATTTATATCCAAAAAAATGGTACAAATGACCTTATTTACAAAACAGAAATAGAGTTTCAGATGTAGAAAACAATCCTGTGGGTACCAGGCCAGAGGGGGACAGGAGGGAGGGATAAATTGGGAGATTGAGATTGACATATACACACTACTGTATATAAAAGAGATAACCAATAAGGCCCTACTGTATAGCACAGGGAACGATACTCAGTATCTTGTAATAACCTATAATGGAAGAGAATGTAAAAAAAGAATATATGTATTTATATATACGTATAACTGAATCACTTTACTGTACACCAGAAACTAATACAACATTGTAAATCAACTATACTCCAAAAAAAACTAAATAAGTAAAGAAAAAAGAATTTTTTTAAAAAAAATAGTTGGATCCAGGGAAGTCTCTGGCAAAGGACATCAGAGCCCAAGACCGGGGTCCTCCGCCACCATAAGGTCCGAAAACCAGGGAGGCTCTTTGGATAGACAGAGCCCACACTGCAGGGGACAGGAGACAGGTGTGGCTGAACCTCTGTAATCCAAGAGAGCACACGGTTGGCCCTGACACCCCCCAGATACCTGATGGTGGGAACCCAACCCATCAGGCTCCCTTCCTGGCTAGCCTCTCACCTGTACCTGCCCTGGCAGGCCCTGCTTGGGGCAGCTGACTGCACACCAAATCCAGCCCTTGTGGGCGACCGTGAGCCACAGGGGTTCTAGGGCACCCTCTGCAGGTCAGGGCATGCAGCGGGGTGCTGACCCCTCAGGGGCTCAGGCAGTGGCTGGACCCACCACGAGTCTCCCGGTCCAGCTCCACCCACCTCCCCTCTCCCAAAGCTGAAGCCTAGAACACAGCTCTCCCTTCCCCAGCGATTACTTGTTTTGAAGTTTAAACAACCATGATTTCCCTTTTATGCCCTTGCATTTGTTTTCCAAGAAGATGATTACCCATTCATAGAGTATTAATGGTCTATTAATATGGAAAGACTGGGGAGAGAGCTGGGTTGTGAAAGAACACACATTTTTATTCAAATAAATTACACGATGTTCGATTAAAATGCTCCACTTAGAATGGACACTTAGAGCACTCTCTGGGCGTCTACTGCCAATTCCCCCCCCCTTCATTATGGCCGCACCGAACAAAAGGTCTATTCAGAACACAGGCTCTTTGCAAGCCCAGGATGGCCCCGAATCCCAGCATCCTCATTGCTTGTTCGCCTGGTACATCTCGACCCTCTAATGCACTTCTGCAGAAATAAATCAGACTCGTGGGCTGGTGCAGCAAGAGGAGGAAGTAGTCCTGCCTCAGGTCCTGCTTCTCCAAACTCTCCCCGGCAGCCAGACCCTTGCCACCCATCAGCTGTCTGAGCCCCTTTCCCGTCTCACCAACGGCACTGACAGAAGGTTCATCAGCCCCAAAGCTTCCCTCCGAGCAGGGACTCAGCCCACATCTCTGTCTGACTGCTCAGGAGAAGCAGTTTCCTCTCATGGCCCTGTCTCGGCTCGTGTCATGACAGCTGCTGCAGCTGGTGTGACCCCAAGGGCTCCTTCGTCTGTCCCCAAACAGATCAAGTCCAAACAGAACCCGGACTGAATCTGGCAGCAGAGATGAAATACTTCCGGAGCCTCCTTTGGAATTCTTCTCGTCTGTGTGGCTCAGACAACAACGCCACCTCCTGGGTCCCAGTAAAACCAGGGTGGGGGGGTGGGGGGGGGAGGGTGGCCTGTGGGCTCCTGGGCACAGAAGGCTTTTTGTTGTCCCCTGTTTCTTGCAGGCAAGACTCCAGCCTCCAAGACCTTCCCTGAGTTCCAAAGGGCAGATTTGAACAGTTGCTCATCAAGGGAGGAGCAGCCAAGAAACCACCTGAGGCGAGACTAACGGGGCCAGAGGAGCTCCTCAAGGTGAGGAGACTGACCACCTGAGACCCTGCACACACCCTCATCTTGCCAGCACCCCACCCTTGAACTATTGCTGTAAAACTCCTCATCACATCCTCCCATGGTGGACTTCCCTGGTGGCGCAGTGGTTAAGAATCCGCCTGCCAATGCAGGGGACACGGGTTCGAGTCCTGGTCCGGGAAGATCCCTCATGCCGCGGGGCAACTAAGCCCGTGCGCCACGACTACTGAGCCCGCGAGCCACAACTACTGAGCCCGCGTGCCACAACTACTGAAGCCCATGCGCCTAGAGCCCGTGCTCCGCAACAAGAGAAGCCACCACAACGAGAAGCCCGCGCGCGGCAACGAAGACCCAACACAGCCAAAAATTAAAAATTTAAAAAAAAAATATCCTCCCAGGTTGGGACACATAGCTTTTCAAGGCAGGAGCCCGCTGTGTCCCCCTTTGCCTGGCAAAGCAGTAAAGCTATTCTTTTCTGCTCCACCCAAAACACTCTCTCCGAGATTCGATTCGGCACCGGTGCAGAGAGACTGAGCTTTCCGCGTCACCAGCTCTGGCTTGCTTTCTGGTGGTGGCCTCCAAGGCTCAGGGCTGTACGACGGGGCATCACTGCCTGGAGGGGAGAGGTAGCACCAGGACCCCAAACGCCAAGTTTCCATGAGCTTCTGGCCCTCGTCAGCCGCAGGCCTTGTCCTCTGTGCCTCCGTGTTCTCGTCTGTAAAGTGGACACAAGAGAGACCCGGCCATGCTCTCCTCATAAGGAGCTGTGAGCACTGAATACAATAGCAAAGTAAAATAGTGTTGGTATCATTATTATTACAGAAAAGACAATATCGGGGCCAGATTCTGTGGGGGCTGCTTTAGAGCCCTTACTGCTAATTTAGACCAGAACAAAAGGCATCATGTCCATCCGACGGGAGGGGAACCGAGTGTTGGGTATCACATGACTGGCCCGAGACAACTAACGCTGGTAGAAACGGCCGGGCCGAATCTCCCACGCTCCGCACCATACTGACCTCCCCTCCACTGGGAAAGGTCCTCGGTTCCCTGGGGTTTGGGGGCCCTTCTCACTCCCCTCTGTGCCCCCCAAACCTGCCAGGACAAGTATCTGTGTTGGGTTTGCCGGAACTCTGGCTTGGCCAGCGTCAGATTCGTTCACACCTGAAGCCAAAACACCATCAGACAACCTCCGAGCAAGTGAATCTGCCCGGCACTGGGCCAGCCAGGAGCTGCTGCTGGAGATGGGGCAGCGGCCAGATCCGTCAGGACCCCTGGGCCCCGGGACGCAGCCTGGGGGTCCCTCCAGAGCAGCGAGAAGCAGCGGAAGCTGTGCATTTTGCAGACTCTCTCCAAGATTCTCTGCAGCCCCACTGCACTTAGGAGACCCCGCCCCCACTCCAGAGCACTGCCCGCCCCGTCAGACCCCGCACAGTCCCGCTGACTCCTGCGCCGCGGAAGTCGGGAAGCCCTGGTGCCAAGGAGGCCTGGCTTCGAGGCTGCCTCCTCTCGTGAGGGGCAGGTGGCAGTGTGCAGGATTTCCCCGAGGACGGCATCCCGAGACTAAGCCCCACGTGGTGGGGCTGTCGAGGAGCAGACAGCTTGGCGTGTTGGTGTAAACCCGTCACCGCGGTCCAGCAGGGGACGCCTGTGTCCAGCCCCAGAACATAGCGTTTCCCACTGAAGGGTCATCGAGGATGCAACCTGCTGAGCCCCAGCTGCACGCGGCCGCAGGCAAGGCAGGGAGCTTAGTCTGGGAACAGAAAGTCCCCTAGGGCTCGGGGGGGCTCCTCGTGTCTCCCCCAAGGAAGTCAGTCTCAGAGAACGCGAAGGCTGGCCCAAGGGCACCCATCCTGAGCGTCCTCAGGGGCGGGCAGGAGGCGGAGCTGAGCACGTCACAGGAGGACAGCCGGCTGGTCACCCCTCCAGGACCACCAGCTGGTAAGTGGCAGAGTCAGGACTTGACCTCAAGCTGCCACAGGGACGGTGCGGTGAACGCTGCGCTCTGCCGCCCCTGTACAAGATGATGCCTGTAAATGCTCCACGTGGCCCGTGGCCGCTACTCCGCCCATGATGCTGCTACCCTCCCCTCGGCCTTCTATGCACCCCTCAACGCCCTGCTCAAATAGCCCCTCCTCCGGAAAGACTGCTGGGATCCCAAGAGGCTGTTCCCGTTCCCCGTGTTGGGGTTCACGCTCCACAACCGACGTTCAGCTAGGTACCGGCGTCACAGAGAACCCCAAGGCCCAAGTCTTGGCCACGGTGCTCCTGGGCCTCCCAGCCTTGGGGTCAGGAGACCATTGTCCCAGACCTGCCCCAGCCTGGAGGTGGTGATGAGTCCTTTTACTTTCAGTCTCCTTCCATAAAATGGAGAGTTTGGACTACATGACTTTATGTGACCCCTCCCAGCTCACCTAGGGACTAGAGTCATCCGCCAGAGGACCTCCGAGGTTCCCCCAGGTGACCTCCCCCCAGGTGACCTTCGCCCCAGGTATCCTCCCCCCAGGTAACCTCCCTAGAGCCCCCCAGGTCACCTAGGTTCAGAGTCCCCCTCAGGGAGAGCCTGAGAGGCCTCTGGGCCGCAGCCCTGCTCTGGCTGAACATACAAAACCCCCTCAGTCAGGGTCCTGCCCTCACTGACAGATTCCAGCTTTCAGGTCTTCAAACATTTTGTACATATCCACTTCACACTCTGAATCCGAGAATCCCAGGGCGTGCAGTCCTGGGGGTTGTATCTGTTGTGTCATTTTTGCTGCCTCTTTGCTCACGGCATTTGCTTTCCTGGTGTGCTGGTGAGATCGCCACACGGAGGCAGTGCATACGCTCGTGGTCTCAGCGTCTGGGGGTCCGCAAGGCTTCCGGCCCGGTCACCGTCCTCCACAGGGGAGTCATTTTCTTCCTCTAGGAGCCTGGCATTGCTGCTGACCTAGGACCTAGGTATCCCAGGTTGTCTGAGGAAGGATCAGGCTCAGCCCCCTGCCTTGCTGGGGACTCAAGGAGTGGAGGCATGGGCCCCTGGGGACCCGCTGCCCACAGGCTCAGGGTCACACTCACCCTCCATCAGTGCTCATGCGTCTTTTTTCTCCTACTTTTCTGCTTGGTGGTGTCTCCCATTCTCCTGAAATGCACCAAAAACTATGTCTACCGTGGAGTCTTGCTTCTAGTTGATGTAGAAAATAAAGACCATTACTCTACAGAAACAGCAAGAAAATACCACATAAACTACAGAATCATACTTGATAAGCCTTCAAAGAGCTACAAACGCAAAAAAAAAACCTCGAAATGAACCAAATTTCAGAGAAAGACAAGGCCTTCATAAGTGAGCGAAGGCCAATGCCTGCCGTCATACCTGGGGTAGTTACTAAGGCTGGGGCCTCCCTCCTCTGCCTGCCATAGGCCAAGACACTTGAGGCTCAAGGAGAAACCAGCCAACCCCTTTCAGCACCACAGACTTATGTGACAGACTGGAATTTTTTTCTTTTTCTTTTCTTTTAAATTTTTTATTGAATTACAATGTTGTGTTAGCTTCAGGTGTACAGCAAAGTGATTCAGTTATACATATATATTATACATATATAATTACATATATATAAAATATATATACATGTATACATACGTGCACATATTACACATTTATACATGTAATGTATTACATATGTGTAATGTGTACCTATATCATGCATATATGTATATATACATACATATACATATATAATACATATATGTATATATATGCATATATGTATATATACATATATAATACATATATGTATATATACACATACATATATATAATATAGTTTACATATATATTCTTTTTTACATGACAGACTGGAATTTGAAAGAGACCCAGAGGTAAAAATAATCTCTATCACCTGATAATGCTAAGTTAGAGGCAGATGAGGGTGAGGTTGGAAAGCAGAACAAGATCTTGAAGTTTCATGATGTTTAGATTCCAGGGCCCTGCTGGGGATGAGATGGTGTCTGATTTTGTTCTCAAAAGAGTTGAAACCATGGTTGAAGTAGAACTAATCAAAGCTGTAACTAGGACTTCCCTGGTGGCACAGTGGTTAAGAATGCACCTGCCAATGCCGGGGACATGGGTTCGATCCCTGGTCTGGGAAGATCCCACATGCCGTGGAGCAACTTAGCCCATGTGCCACAACTACTACTGAGCCTGCACTCTAGAGCCCACAAGCCACAACTACTGAAGCCCGAGCACCCTAGAGCCTGTGCACCACAACTACTGAGCCCATGCACTGCAACTACTGAAGACCACACACTCGAGGGCCCACGTGCCGCAACTAATGAGTCCACGTGCTGCAACTACTGAAGCCCACGCACCTAGAGCCCGTGCTCCACAACGAGAAGTCACCATAATGAGAAGCCCACGCACTGCAACGAAGAGTAGCCCCCGCTCGCCACAACTAGAGAAAGCCTGCACACAGCAACAAAGACCCAGTGCAGCCAAAATAAGAAACCTGTAGTTAATTCCCAATGAGCTCAATTCCTGATAAGACCACAGAGATCACTCCCTTCATGGAGGATGCAAGAGGAATTGGAGTTTGGGGCTGAGGGCAAAAAGAGATCCACATGGTCTCCTGGTACTTGCAGAAGGAAAGGGCCTGACCCCACCCGCAACGCATTTGAAACCAGAGAGGAACAAAAACATATGAGAGGTGAGGTCAGCCCCACGTCAGTTGGACTCTTGGTTGAAAATGTGACCAATAATCAAGAGAAAAAACAGTTAGTAGAGGTAAATGCCCAGATGACCCAGATGTTGGAATTAGCACATGACAACTTTAAATTTTTACTCTAAGTTTGTTAAATAATTTAGAGGAAAATATGAACTCAGAATGAATGAACAGAGATTATTGACTGTTTAAAGCAATGATATCATCATGCTATGGGGTTTATAACATGTAGAAATAAAATATATGACAATCATAGCACAAGAGGAAGAGGAGTTAAAGGGACTTACACTGCTGTAATGTCCTTAAAATTGTGCTTGAAGTGGTATAATATTAATGCAACGTAGATTGTGATCATTTAAGGATTTATGTTGTAATACCCAGAACAATCACTTTAAAGGAAAGAGGTACTAAAAGGTCAAGACAGAACATACAATATAATATTTTTAAATGCTCAGTGAATCCAAGAGAAAGCAGTAAAGAATCAGAGAACTGATGGCACAAATAGAAAACAAACAGCAAGAAAGTAGATGTAAACTCAACTTTATCAGTAACTTAATTAAATGTAAATGGAATAAACACTCCAATTAGAAAGCAGGATGGTATAAAATTAGAATCAAGTAAAGTTACAGAACAATAAAATCATGGAAAAAGTTTGAACAAAGTATTAGCAAACCAAAACCTGTGTGTGTGTCACAAACAAGTGGGACTTATTCAAGGTGCAAGGTTGGTTTAACATTTAAAACTCCACGTAATTCACCAAATCAACAGAATAAAGGAGAAAAAATATTATCATCTCAATAGATGCAGAGAAAGCATTTGAGAAGATTCAACACTTATTCATGATTGAAAGGAAAACTCTCAGCAAAACGTACCAGAACAAACTTCCCCAATCTAATAAACAGTGCCTGCAAAAAACCCTACAGCTAACATCATACTTAATGATGAAATACTGAACACTTTAAGATTAGGAAAAAGGCAAGATGTCCTCCTTCACTGCTTCTACTTGACGTCATTGGGAAGGTCCTGGCTGGTGTAGGAAAGTAAGAAAAAGAAATGAAAGGCAAAAAGACTGAACAGGATGAAGCAAAACTGTCCATGTGAGCCAACATGACTGTGTATATGGAAAGCCTAAGGAATCTATGACAAAACTACTAAAAGTAACAAGCAAATTTAGCAAAATTGCAAAACGTAAAGTCAATATACAAAAACTAATTTTATTTCTATATATTAGTAATGAACAATTAGAAAATGAAAAATTTAAATACCATTTATAATAGTATCAAACATATCAAATGCCTAAGAATCCATCTAATAAAAGATATGGAAGATCTCTACACTATAAGCTATAAAACATGTTGAGGGGAATTAATGTTTTCAAAACCTGAATAGGTTTGCCATACTCATCAATCAGAAAATGCAATTTTGTTAGGATACCAGTTCTCCCTAAACTGGTCTATAGAGTCCATCCAGTTGCAATAAAATCCCAGCAGGCTTTTTACACACATTGAAAAGGTAATTCTAAAATTAATCCGGAAATGTAAAAAGCCTAGAATATCCAAGAAAATCTTTGAAAAAAACCCAATAAAGTTGGAGGACACTCTCTTTACCATAATTAAGATTGTGTGATACTAGTGCAAAACAGACAAATAGATCAATGGAATGGAAGAGAGTCCAGAAATAGATCCACATATATATAGTCAACTGAGGCACCAGGGCAATTCAGCAGACAAAGGAGAGTCTTTTCAACACATGGTCGTGGAACTAGCTGACAATATGGAAAAAATAAACTTTGATCCCTCCCTCACCCCATACACGCACGTTCATTCAAGATGCATCATTGGCCAAAAGGTGGAAGGCAGAAATATGAATCTTCTAGAAGAAAACATGAGAAAATATCCTCACTATTTTGGAGTAGGCAAATATTTTTTAGAGAGGACACAGGAAGTAATCATAAAGAAATATATAAATTTAATGTCATCAAAATTTTAAACTTATGCTCATCAAAGACACTATTAAGTGAAAAACAATCCACGGATCAGGAAAAATATACATGATACACATTTCTGACAAAGAACTCATAAGTATCATACGTAAAGAGCTGCCATAAATCAATAACAAAAAAGCAATCCAATTTAAAAGGGACAAACAACTTGAATGGGCAATTCACAAAAAGAAATGTACTCGTGGTCAATAAGTACAGGCAAAGTGCTCAAACTCACTGCCTTAAATCCACAATGAGATATAGTTTCTAACTCACTGGAAGGGTTGGAAAAGAGAGACTGACAGTGAGGCGCATGGTGAGGATGTAGAGCCACTGGGACGCTCATACACCTCCGGGTGGGAATGCAAAATGGTTACACCGTTTTGGAAAGCTGTTTGACCGTGTATACTGAAATTAAGCCTACTTTTACCACGCGACCCCATAATTCCACTCCTAGGAATATACCTAAGAGAATGTATATGGCCACCAAAAAAGAAATCATGATAATAGCTAGAAACTGGAAACAGTCCCAACGCCCATGGACGGGGGAGTGAACCACCTGCCCTCCGTCCACACAGAGGGACTTACTCGGCAGTGAAAGGGGACAGCCCACGGCACCCGCAGCAGCCCACGGACATTAGGCTGAGTGAGAGAGCCGGACACACCAGAACACAGACCGCGCGATTCCTTCCACGGGCGGCTCAGGGGCCTGAGAAACTGGCCACGTGAAACAACTGGGCTGACTGGTCTATCGCATCACCCGCTCCTAGGGGTCTCCAGACACGACGTGAACTCCCCAGCGGCATTGCTGGCTGCTTCCTCTCTCCATACATCCGGGACGGGGCGGGGGGTGGTCACTGGCTCACTGGGCTCCGGGCAGACGAGAGGAGGTGCACTCGGGACGAGCAATGACCACGTCTGTGACGAGGCCACGGGGGAGGAGTCCAGGGTGACGGGGAGGGGGCAGGGCAGGCAGCCTGACACTCTCGATGGGACGGAATGTGACTCGGGGCACAAGTAGCTCCTGAGTCGCAACTGCAGATTTGCCCTCAGCTCCCTCGTGGCTAAAAAGAAGAGGGAAGGATGAGCAGGGACCAGAAGCTCACCATCCTTACGCCAATGACACACGCGTCCCCTCTGGCAGCTCCCTGCCTGGGACACGGACACGGGACCCCGAGACTAGCCAAGGCAATGACCTCAACCCCCTCTCAAAGGCCAGGCCACCGCCTGCGCATCCTGCCTGACCCACGGCCCATTTAACTGCACCCCATGACGAACCATGATGCCCGTGACACGCCGGCCACACTCCCTGGGACCTATGAGGCCTCCGCCCACTGGGGTCAAAATCTGCCGTGGGCAGGAGCTGGGCTGGGGACTTGCACCCCCATAAGGGCAGAGTCAGCTGCCCTCTGTCCAGCCCTGTGTGTCCTGCCAGGTCCCCATGACTCTGGGACACTCCTGGGCCTGAGACTGGGATTAATTTTCTTCTTTAGAGAAAATAGATTTAAATTTAACTGCTGCTTGAAAGAGAAGGGGTGGGGTGAGACAGCTGGGGAGGAGGGACTGGAACAAAAGGAGGAGAGCAAAGGCCTGATCAATTGTTTCCATTTAAAGAGGCTGCAGTAAAATGGCTGGAAGACAGAGTTATGTGCCTCCTGAAAATGTGGCAATAAATAAGGGAAATCACCCAGAACAAATAGCACCAGCTGTTTAGGTGCACAGAGGAGCCAGGAAATATGAAGAATGGACACCCACAGCTGAAGACGATGGACAGGGCCAGTGGGGGGTGGAGGCGGGGAGCAGAGACCCTCAGGCAGGTGCCCATCCCAGGGAGGAGCCAGGTTGCTTGGACACTCTGAGGAGGGACCCTCCAGCCCCTCAGCCTGGGATGCCCTGGGGGGCCTCGGGGAGCAGGAAGTCCTTGGGGGGAAATTGCCCAGCCAGGACACTGCAGTACAGACGCATCTCCCAGCCAACATTTATTCATTCAACTAACACCCATGAGCTCCCACAACCTGTATCTCATCCTCACGTAGCTCAGCTTTATAGGTGAGGACCCCATGCTCAGGGCAGGTGACTGGTCTACCCAAGATCACACAGCATCTGACCCCATGACCCCTGCCTGGATGCCCTCCCTATGCGCCACTTGGTCCCTGAGTTCCTGGCAGAGGCCAGGTCAGGCTAAGCAGGATCCCAGCCCCCAGAGGGTTAGGTTTGCAGAACAACCCTCCCTTCCCCATCTGGGTCCAGGAGTGTTACACAAAAGGATGTCCCTCTGCATGGAAACATGAGAGGTGGAAAAGAACATTCCCATCTGCCAGCTCGGAGCAGTGGCTAAATGGAAAGAGCATCCATGGGCAAGTCACCCGCGGAGCCTCAGTTTCCCCATCTGTGAAATGGGGACAATACAATCCCAAAGTTGAAAGTGGCCACGGAAGTCACCAAGCCCGAACTCTTAGAACGTGATCATTAGGCTCTCCTTGCACACCTTTGAAGGCAGAAGCTCACAGTATCCTTGCATGATCTCTTCATTCTCACCCCGGATCTGTGGGGGTAAAGGTCCCCTTTATATTGAGCCCAAAGCGCTCTGTCTTCCCCGGGAACCACTCAGAATGCATGTGGTTTGGAGCAGCTCTAAGCCTGCACCGTCCTCCCTGCCTCTGCGTCCCACCTTCCACACAACGCCTGGGTACCCAGCCTAGGCACGGATCTAGGGCGAACACTCTGCAGAACCACCGGTCGCTTAGAACAATTCCACTTCTCACGCTTGTCTGAGGGCTAACAAGTTTTTCCAAACTGCCTTCTATCTCCAGCATACACTGCTGGATCAGGCCAACGCCGGTGCTGTCTAGCCTTAGTGGGCTGCGTAACATGGGGCAAGATGCATTAGCCACTCTGTGCCGCAGGGTCCCCACATGAAAAGCAGGAATGGAAATATCTCCTCCTAGGGCTTCTGTAAGGATTAAATGAGATAATTTAGGTAGTGTTTACAGTAGTGGCCAGAAAATATTAGGCACAATATAAATGTTAATAGTTACCACCACCACCACCATCACCACCATCACCACCACCACCTCCACCACCACCACCACCATCACCACCAACACCACCAACACCACCAACACCGTCATCACCATCACCACCACCACCACCATCACCAACACCACCAACACCGTCACCATCATCACCACCGTCACCACCAACACCACCACCATCACGACCACCACCACCACCACCACCACCACCATCACCACCATCACCACCACCACCTCCACCACCACCACCACCATCACCACCAACACCACCAACACCACCACCACCACCACCACCACCGTCACCACCATCACCACCATCACCACCACCACCATCACCACCACCACCACCATCACCACCATCACCACAACCATCGCCACCACGACCATCACCACCACCACCACCACAACCATCGCCACCACCACCATCACCGTCACCACCATCACCACCATCATCACCACCACCATCACCACCACCACACCATCACAAACACCACCATCACCACCAACACCACCAACACCATCACCATCATCACCACCAACACCATCACCACCATCACCACCACCATCACCATCACAAACACCACCATCACCACCATCACAAACACCACCATCACCACCAACACCAACACCACCAACACCGTCACCATCATCACCACCAACACCATCACCAACACCACCATCACCACCAACACCACCACCACCACCATCACCACCAACACCATCACAAACACCATCATCACCACCATCACTGTCATCGACATCACCACCACCATCATGATTATCATTATGTTGTTGCTGTTGTTACTATTATTTTCACCCATCAAATGAGGTTCCAATAGGCGCCCTGAAAGGAATCCTGCCCTGGAATTGAGAGACTCTTTTGCTCTCAATCTCTGTCACACATTTCTGCTGTCAAGTCACTGCTGCATCTCAGACTTATGTGAGGTCACTTGTCCCATTGGTGTAACTGACCTCAACTGCCTTAATGAACTCAGTGCCTTCCCGTCTCGCCCTCAGGATGAAAAGGGCAGCTCCATCTCTGCTCCTCCCTGACACAATGGCCTTCTCTGGGCAAAGTGTCACTCACAGGAGATTGGTGACACCTATCTCACTGGCAATATTCATTTAGGGCAGCCCAGCTCCACCTTCACGCCTATAAACCCAAGGTAATTGTTGGTCTGCTCCATACCCACCCTGCTCACATAGGAAGGGAAACATCTGATGTTTCCATAGCAACCACCTGACCCATACGTTCACAGGCTTTGCCAGATGTGTCTCCCTAGGACGCTGAGGATTTGGGACCCTCACTGTCATGCCAGGACCCAGGCCCATGCTCTCTCTCCTGGGCCGTCCTCCACACTGTCACCTCCCAGTGAGATTTATAAAAGGCAAACGTCATCGGATCACACTGTGTTTAAAGACTTCAGAGCTTTCCACTGCCCACAAGATAAAGCCCAAACTCCTCAGCCTGAAACCAGTGACCCCAGGATATGTCCCTTAACTCCAACCTCTCAGCCTTGTCTTCTCTACTCCCTGCCCCCGCCTTCAGGTGCCTTCCGCACTCCATGCCGACGGTATGTATGCATTCTGTTCCTTCTGAGTGGGAGGTCCCTTCCCCAACCCCTTTGCTCACAGACCAGCATTCAATCATCTCTTAAGGCCCAGCTTACACAGTTCACCTCTTCCAGGAAGCTCTCCTGATTCCCCAGCGGACATGCCCTTCACTGGACCCCCCACTACCCTGAACACATTTGTCAATATGTCTGTTTACAGATTGGTCTTCACCAAGTAGGCTCTGAAAGACTCAAGGGTGAGAACCACAGCAGAACTATCTCTGAATCCTGGGGCCTAACACAGAAGGATGCTCAGGAAGTGTTTAATAAATAAATGACTGGATGGATGGAGGGATGGTGGATGGATGGATAGGTGGATGGGTGGATGATGGGTGAATAGATTCATGTTACCAGAAGCAAGGATAAGCGTGTGTTCCGCTGGTTCCCTGGGCAAATCAAGACTGCCTCTGACTGACGCAGAGTGGGGCTGGGCTAAGTCACAGGGCTGCTTCGGGATCCCGTTCAGGATTCATGGATGGCTCGATGGATGGGTGGATGGATGCATCAATGAATGGATGGGTGGATGTGTAGATGAATATTTTTAAACCCAATTTGAAAATGTTTTTTCCTTTAGTAAAGACCTTCTGCCTATCTATTTATTTATGACCCAAATGAATATGTTTGATCTTCTATACCTCTGTTTTATGCTTTTTTTTTTTTGGTTTTATGCTTATTTCTTGTGTTCTTTCATTTCTTTAAAAAAAAATTCTGTGTGTTGATATGGTCATTTGGGGCTTTCATTCTTAACCAGTGACTTTGAAAGGATCAATCCTGTTTTTAATTCTATAAGACTTTGCCTTTATGTTGTTAGAATTATTCTTTAGTCTCCAAGTCTCTGAGGTCAAAGATAGGAATGAACCTTTATCTTTTGACTCCTTCTTTTTAAGAAAAAAGTAGTGCAGGCACTCCGTTAGGGGTCCCCTGTGCTAGGGCCCAAGCCCGGGAGGCAGCTGGGAGGAAGGGCTGCCGTGGTTCTGAAACCCAGCACTTCGGGCCCATTGGTCTCTGTGCTTCCTCATTGGTCTCCGAATGTGCCTGCGGTGGAGGCTCTTGGGTCACCTCTGGCCCTGGCCCCGCGCAGCCCCCGCAGGTCTGTGCACCAGAGAGCTGTCGTTGTCGTTTCCTTGGAGAGGCTGACATCGGGCACATGTGCCCAAGTTCTGGGTCGCTGAACTCTGCTATGGCAACCGTGCAGTTTGAATGAAAATGCACGCTGAGAATTGAAGGCTGTTTTGCTCACTGCTAAAGCAAGAGAAATCCCACGCTGGCCGTCACGTGTGGGCAGGGTGCTCAGATCCTGTAAAGGGAAGACCATGCTCTGAAAGAAAAACATTCCAAGGCCCGGGGTGGGGCGGGGGGAGCAGCCCTGTCTGTGTGCCTGGCCCGCCCTAGTGGTGTGCCAACCTAGCAGCGTGGGATTCCAGCCCCACAGGTGTGCCTCCCAGGTCCTGCTCTCCTGGATGCCCCAGGGCTTGTCCCTCGGGGTCCCTTTGTCCCCTCTACTGCCTGCCACGAGGCCCGGGACCCCTCGCCCCCTGTTCTGATCCGCCCAGCAGGCCCCACCGCCTTGCCCTGAGCTGAATGGGGACCAGGGCCCACTCCCCTGGCGTGCTCCGCCCTGCCTGCCTCAACTGCGGTGCTTCCTCAGCCTGGAATGTTCTCCCCCTCCTCCCCGGCCTCAGCGGATCCTACACATCCTTCTAGGCAGATGCGCGGAGATTCCAAGCACAGGCCTCCGAGGGAGACCACCTGAGCCAAAGCCCCAGCTTTGCCCTTTCCTGCCGGGGGAATCGGGAGCAAATTCCGGGGTGCCCTGGAGCCTCAATTCCTTGGCGCTGCAAAGAGGAGGGAGCATCCCCTGCAAGCGGCCGAGAGGGTTGCTGAATTAGGGTGCGCACCGCGGCTGGGCGTCGGCGCTGAAGATTATCATGGCCCCGCCCCCTCTGGTGGGAGGTGTCCAGAGCCCCTGCAGCCACCCAGAAAGCGCCAGTCAGCGGGAAGCTGAGATCTCCGCAGGAGTGCAGAAGGAAGGAGGAGGAGGCCCGAGGACCGAGCTGGGGGAAGGCCCACGGCTCGGGTGGAGGACGGAGGCCGCCGAGCTCCACGGTTGCGGAGTGAGAGGAGGAACCCAGAGCTCTTGGCATCTCCCAAACCAGGGGGAGGGGCTCAAAGTGGAGCTTGTTCCAAGTCTTCTGGCAGTGCAGAAAGCCTGAGTAGTGAGAAGGCTCTGGGGAAGACACAGATTTGGAGATGGGGGGGCCACCGGAGACCTTAAGAGGAGCAGTGGATGGCGGGCACAGAAGGCAGACCACCAGGGCTCTGGAACCTTCAAAGCCATTGGGCCCAAGTTCCCACTGGACCATGATGAGCCTCCTCCACAGTATCCCAGCCTCCTGTTGTCCAGTCAGTGCTTGATTACCTCCAATGATGGGCAACTCACTCCTCCTAAGGACAACTGCCTTATTGTTGGACAATGCTAACCAGTTCTTAGAAGGATTTTCCTTTTCCCTTAACTCAAATCTGTTTCTCTTTCTTGTTTTGTTTTACAAAAATATTTTAATTTTTTGGAAAATTTTCCAAATTTAAAAATTTTTTTCAAAATTGCCTTCTTTAGAATTTAATAATATTCTATTTTAAAATTAAAATTTATTTATAATAAGTTTTTCTTATATTTAATGATGAATTTTTGGCTTAAGGAAGAGGAGGGGATTCACTTTCTCAGACCCCATTTTTACCATCCATGTTGAAAAATGCTGAAAATGATGAATGAGAGAAAACTGGGTGAAAGTATAAGTAAGAAACAAAAACTTGGTGAAAGCTACTTCCTCTTCTTTATAAATGTTTACTGTGTCTTATGCAACAGAACACTTTCACATAGTATTATGGTATCGGCAAAGCTGCAGCATCATCTTGAGGCCAGGCGTTCAGAGTGTAAAGAAAAAAGGGATAGAATGTTTTAAACGTAAGTGTGATGAGAGCTTTAAAAGCCAAAATTGTGCGTTACAATTTCTCAGAGTAAAATTAAGAAGCCACTGAGGCATCTTATGGAGCTACCCTTTCGCTAGCTGGAGACACGGGCGTCACGGGGAGACTAATAGCGCCATGCAGAGTTGGCAGCACTGGGCGGAAAGTCAGCTCCCCACTGCCCAGCACCACGGTAACTCGTCGTGTAAATATTTAACTGCAAACATGGAGACTGAGTTAACAGTTCGTCAGCAGAGGTGAACTCTGCCCTGCATACAGAGATATCCACGGACACAGATATGCTATCCGCGTGCATTGGTCCCATATCAGCACCACCTTACACCTAAGATCTTCTCTTCTGGGTCTTCTCAGCAGCAAACATGAGTGGGAGGAAACCTTCACACTGCAGAAGAACTTTGTGAAGCTCATCATTTATTCTGGAACAACTGGGTTGATATTTGCACTAATGGTGCAAAATCAGTGGCAGGCAAGGCTGGCATGACCCTCAGCACAGTTGAGGCACTGACACCAACTGTACCAGCAGCTATTGTATTATTTACTGCCATGTGTTTGCAGGGGAAAAAATGTCCTTGAAGAGCAGTAAAAAAAAATTAATTTTATTAGGTTCCAATGCTTGAATGCACATATTCTTAACCTTCTATGAGCTATGGTCTGAATGTTTGTTTTTCCCCAATATGCATATGTTGAAATCCTAATCCCCCAAAGTGATAGTATTAGGAGGTGGGGATCTTTGGGACACGTTTAGGTCATGAGGGTGGAGCCCTTATGAATGAGATTAGTGTCCTTATAAAAGAGAACCCCCCAGAGCTCCCTCGCCCCTCCCATCCATGAGGACACAGTGAGAAGACGCCGTCTATGAACCAGGCAGAGAGCATTCACCAAAGAACACAACCCAGTTAGTGCCCTGATCTCAAACCTTCAGTCTCCAGATGGTGAGAAATAAATTTCTGTTGTTTATAAGCCACCCATCTAGGGCATTTTGTTACAGCAGCCCAGATGATTGGAGATGGTCTTGACAAAACGGGAAGTATTCAGAAAGCAGTTCAGCTATGTACTATGCACTGCTGTCACCTTCAGGAAAAGCTCTTGCATGTGAGTTGTTAGCTGAACTAGCTCCTTTTTCATGGAATGCAATTTTTACTTAAGAGAACACTGACAAAGTATGGTTATCCAGATATGGGTGGTTGGCAGATATTTTCTTTGTTCAGAATGAAGGAAGCCTGTCATTCAAGGAAAACAACTGACAGTAGTTGTTGCCAATGATAAAATTTTTTGTATGTGAAAATTATAATGTTGGAAAACTTGTGACCAACATCATGAAATCATAGCTTCTTCATACTTTTAAAGATTTTTCTGATGAGATCAGTGGTGATATTAACAAATTTGATTATTTTTATTGAGGTTAAAAAAAACTCATAACATAAAGTTTACCATCTTAACAAATTTTAAGTGTACACTTCAATGGCAGTAAGCACAGACATATTATTCTGAAATAGATCTCCAGAAATTTCCCATCTTGCAAATCTGAAACTTCTATACCGATTAAATAACATCTCCCCTTCCCCCCACGCAGCCCCTGATAACAACTATTCTGTTTCTATGAATTTGACTACTTTCAATATTTCATATTAGTGGAATCATATAGTATGTGTCTTTTTGTGACTGGCTTATTTCACTTAGCATGATGTCTTCAAGATTCACCCATGTTGTAATATGTGACAGAATTTCCTTCATTTGGGGGAATGAAAATACTCCACCATATGTGTAGACCACATTTTGTTTATCCATTCATCCATCAATGGAAATTTAGGTTGCTTCCACCTCTTGGCTATTGTGAATAGTGCTGCTATGAACATGGGTGTGCAAATATCTCTTTGAAACCTGCTAACAATTATTTTGGGTATATATCCAGAAGTGGAATTGCTGGATCGTATGATAGTTCTATCTTTAATGTTTTTTAGGAACTCCATACTGTTTTCCATAGTGAGTTCACCGTTTTACAGTCCCACCAACAGTACACAAGGGTTCTAATTTCTCTGCATTCCCACCAATACTTTTTTTCCTGCTGTTGTTGTAGTTTTTTTTTAATAGTAGCCATCCTAATGGGTGTGAGCTGGTATCTCACTGTGGTTTTGCTTTGCATTTGTCTGATGATTAATGATACTGTGCATGTTTTCATATGCCTGTTGACATTTGTATATCATCTTCGTAGAAATGACTATGCAAGTCCTCTGCCTATTTTTAAAACTGGATGATTTGATTTTTGTTGTTGTTGTTGAGTTGTAGGAGTTGTTTATATATTCCAGATATTAACCCCTTATCAGATATATGATTTGCAACTATTTTCTCTCATTCCATAGGCTCCTTTTTTACTTTGTTGATTGTGTCCTTTGATGTACAAAAGTGTTTGTTCGATATAGTTCCATTTGTCTAGTTTTGCTTTTGTTGCCTGTGCTTTTGACATCATCTCCAAGAAATCATTGCCAAGTTCCATGTCATACAGCTTTTCCCCTGTGTCTTCTTCTAGGAATTTTGTAGTTGTAGGTCATATGTCTAGGTCTTTAATCCATTCTGAGTTAATTTTTGTGCTTGTTGTAAGATAAGGGTCTATCTTCATCCTTTTGCATGTGGACATTCAGTTTTCTCAGTATCATTTGTTGAAGAGACTTGCTTTTCCCACTTGAGTGGTCTTGCCACCCTTGTTGAAGATCACTTGACCACATACACAAGGGTTTATTTCCAGGCTCTCTGTTCTTTTACATTGGTCTATTTGTCTGTCATTATGCCAGTACCACACTGTTTCAATTACTGTAGCATTGTAATATGTTTGGAAATCAGGAAGTGTGAGTCCTCCAACTTTGTTCTTTTTTTTCAAAATTATTTTTGGCTATTTGGATTTATATTCCATATGAATTGTAAGATTTTTTTTCTACTTCTACAAAAAAAAAGTCATTGGGATTTTGATAGGGATTGTGTTGAATTTGTAGATTGCTTTAGGTAGTATTGACATCTGAACAATACAGTCTTCTAATCCATGAACATGGCTCTCTTTCCATTTATAAATGCATCTTCTTTAATTTCTTTCAGCAGTGTTTTGTAGTTTTCGGTGTGCAAGTCTTTCACCTCCTTGGTTAGGTTTAACAAATGTGATTTTTTGATAATGTATAATGTAATGTGTCAACATTTGGAATATTTGCATAACTCAGGTCATTTTCCAAATGACACAGTGCATGATGTTACAAAATCATAAAGGGCTAAATGATCTAGTCAAAATGCAAAATAGACAAGTAGGGTTTAATGTAACAGAGTACAGAAAGGTCACTGATATGGTTTCAGATTCCACAATACAACCAAACTTTAAAAAACCACCACTTGCCAAAGAAGAATACCCACAATTATCTGAAAAGACTGTTAAAATATCCCTCCCTTTTCCAATTACATATCTGTGTTAAGCCAGGTTTTCTTCAAAATGCAAAGCAAACAATTTATTATCACAGACTGAATGCAGAAGCAGATGTGAGAATCCATCTGTCTTCCTAAGTCAAACACTAAAGAGATTTGCAAAGATGTAAAATAATGCCATTCTTCTTACTAATTTTTTCTTTGTTTTAGAAATATAGTTATACATCATTAAAATAATGTTATTTATGTTAACCTGCAATGTGTTTATCATTGTGATTTTTAAGTGAAATAATTCATATTTTCAAATTTTCCAGTTTTTTGTTTTCAATACGGTATCGATAGATATTACCCACAAAAACAAAAGCTCTTTGGGGTCCTTGATGGTTTTTAAGAGCGTAAAGGAACTGCTGATGTAAAGCAAATGGAGAATGATTATGAATAGTCTATAAATGCACAGTTAAAAATCATAACTATCACTGAATTATACACTTAAAAACGGTTAATGGTTCACTTTATGTTATGTCAATTTTACCTCAATAAAAAAGAAATGTAACCACTCAGACAAAACATACACATACTAAATTATCAAAAGTAATAGGGACACAGAAAAAGATATAATAACATAGACTATATAGTACAAGATATTTAAGGTCTGGGACTTTTCTGGTGGTGCAGTGGTTAAGAATCCACCTGCCAATGCAGGGGACACAGGTTCGAGCCCTGGTCTGGGAAGATCCCACATGCCACAGAACAACTAAGCCCGTGTGCCACGACTACTGAGCCTGCACTCTAGAGCCCGCGTGCCACAACTACTGAGTCCGCGTGCCACAACTATTGAAGTCTGCGTGCCTAGAGCCCGTGCTCCGCAACAAGAGAAGCCACCACAATGAGAAGGCCGTGCACTGCAACAAAGAGCAGCCCCTGCTCGCCACAACTAGAGAAAGCCTGCGCACAGCAATGAAAACCCAATGCAGCAAAAAAAAAAAAGAAAGATATTTAAGGTTTAAACAGAAAGCATAATTTAAAAATCATGACAGAATTAAAACTGTTTTATCAATATATCTATATATTGAAACTTATATTAGCTAAATGTACATAATAAAAGAAAATGACTAAAAAGATATTGTTTGGAAACTCCATGCGTGGTCACCCCTGGGAAACTGTGCCAGGCAGTGATGGGGGGGTGATGCAAGGAACCCTTTGCTAATCCTGATGGCTTGTCTCAAAGGGTGTGCTTTTCATTGATAAAAAGAAAACAAAATGACTCTAAGATTAGGTCACCAAAAAATCCATATCTATGCTGCTATATACAAAAAAACACACTTAAAACAAAGTGATTCAGAAAGGTTGGGGGGTGGGGATTAACATGAAGAAAAAATAAAACAGGGTTCTCAATCTTAAAAATCTTAATATCAGATAAGATTGAATTCAAGACAAAAAGCATGAAAGGGAAGAAAAACAGAGCCCATTACAATGAAAACAGATGCCATCCACAATGAAGACCTAGCATCTGTGAATACCATGCACCAAACAACAAAGCATCAACATTGATAAAGAAAAACCTTTAGGTAATTCAAGGTAAAATAGAGAGAAACACAATTCACCTCCCTCCATAAATGCATGTTTCAATATAGGCAAGTTTATTAATATAATTCAGCATATTACCAGATCAAACACAAATCATATGATCATCTCTATGCTGGAAAAGCATTGATAAAACTCAATATCTTTATTTTACTTTTAAAACTTCTCAAAAGTGACTCAATTGATACTTAATGTGACAAAATATATTTATCTTATCTCCAAGGTCAGCATTATGTTTAATAGGAAAATACTTATAAACATCCTCCCATTAAAGTTAAGACGAGAAAGATATCTATTATTGCCACTGTTACTGAATATTATCCTAGAGATACTCGCCAACACAAACAAGAGAAAGAAATACGATATATAAAAACTGAGAAGAGATAAAATTATTATTGTTTGTGGATGATAGGATTATATATCTGGAAATTCCAAGAAAATAAACTGAAAAACTATTACAAATAACAATAGAAGTCACCAAAGATGTTGACATAAAATTTGTATATAGAAGTCAATAGCTTTTATGTATTACACTACAATTCATTGGAAGCTGTAATGAAAAGAAGATTAAAATACCTAGAAATGTGCAAGCTCTATTTAAAAAAGAAAAATTTTAAATAGACCTAAATATAAAAGACAATTTAAAAATACATATGTGCAAACCATGTTTTTGGATATGAAGTCTAGATATCATGTCAATTAACCTCATGAAAAATATCAACTGGGGTGTTTTGAGGAACTAGATAAACTGATCCCAAAGTTCTCATGAAAAAGAGGAATGAGTGACTAGATAGTAAGATACATTGAAATTATAATACTTTTTAAATGGTGATGCAGCTGCATTCATACACAGATCAACAGGGGGAAAAGGAAATCTCAAAAACATGTGGGAACTGACTATATGATAAAGGTGGAAATCTAATTAAAAGAGAAGATGAATTACAAAACAACTCATGTCTGGGAAAAAAGCTGACTCCCTACCTTACGTCTTACAGGAAAATAATTTCCAGATAAATCAAAGATTTAATATGAAAAACAGAACTATAAAAGTACTAGAAGAAAACATAAGAGAACTATTTAAATCTCAGGTTGGTCATGCCTTCTGAGTTTGTTAAAACAGGCATATATGGGCTTTCCTGGTGGCGCAGTGTTTGAGCGTCCGCCTGCCGACGCAGGGGACACGGGTTTGTGCCCCAGTCCAGGACGATCCCACATGCCACGGAGCGGCTAGGCCCGTGAGCTATGGCCGCTGAGCCTGCGCATCCGGAGCCTGTGCTCCACAACGGGAGAGGTCACAGCAGTGAGAGGCCCGCGTACCGCAAAAAAAAAAAAAAAAAACAGGCATATGTAAACACACAGCAGAAAAACTTGAAAATTTTGATTACATAAAATTTGTAAATTATATGCTGTAAAAACTATATAAAGAAAATTAAAAGACATGTAAAAGAGTAAAAAGATATATGCACTTTATATCACAGAAGGAACTAGCTACTTTAATATGTAAAGAGCTTCTATAAATCAATAAGAAGGTCAACAGCCCAAATGAAAAAATAGACGAGTTATGAACAAACAGTTCACGAAAAGGGGAAAACACATGCCTCTCAAACATGTGAAGAAATCCTCAACCTTACTCATAGTAAGGAATTGCAAAATAAAACTAAAAATGAGACTTTTTTTACCTACCATATTTGCAAAGATCAAAACATTTGTCAACTCTGTGATGAAAAGGGTGTGAGAAACTAGGCAGCTCAGTGTGCTGATTAAGAGCATGAACTTTGGGGCCAGAATGTCTAGGTCTGAGTTTCACTTTCACTTTTTCACTTTCTTCACTGAGTTTTCACTTTTTTTTTAATACACTTGAAAACGTTACTTAATCTCACTAAGCCTCAATTTCCTCATCTGTAAAGTGGGGTTGTTCTGAGGATTGAGTTAAAATTTGTCAAGGGCCTGGTACAGAGTGCGTGTTAAACGTGTTGCTAACCAAAATGAAGCAAATGTACTGCTGATGGAAAGTAAATGGGCACAAATGCTCTGGAGAAAAAATTAATCTATTAAAATTAGAAATGTATACGGCTTATTAATGGCAATTCTACTGTAAATACGCTCTCATGTGTGTGAGATTCAAGTAGAACACATTTCATTGTTTGAAATTGTGGAAGACTGGAAATAACCTAAACGTCCTCACCCAGGACTGGTAAGCGAATTAAGGTACATCCACGTAATTGGAAATCAGAGAGAAAATAAGACAAATCCAAGAAAAACCAAGGATGAAGAAAGCAAAGATTACTGAATTAGAAAAGCAGGAAAAAGTACTGATAAATTACTATGATGACTTCTGCTGTTTTGTCTTGTGTGAGAAAATACATAAATCTCTGGAAAATGTAATTCTAAAAGTAAGAAAGAAAAACAAAAATGCATAAATTACAAGAATACTATACAGTCCCCCCTTGGTATCCATGCGGGTTTGGTTCCAACACCCCCACAGATACCAGAATCTGCAAACACGCGAGTCCCTTATATAAAACAGTGTAGTATTTGCACATAACTGACACACATTCTTCTTATGGCTTAAATCATCTCTAGATTACTTATATTACCTGAGCATACCTGTTATGCTTTTTGGAACTTTCTGGGATTTTTTTCCCAAATATTTTCAACCAAAGTTGGTTGAAACCACGTTTGCTGAACCTGCGGACACAGAGGGCCCACTGTGTATACTTTTATGTTAAGATATTTAGAGATCCCCACGAAATGGGACATTTTCCTAGGAAAATGTAAATTATGAAAAGTCTAGACTCATGCAACAAAGAATAACAATGCAAGGAAATGTAAAAATTTAATATAAAAACCTCCAAATCATTCCAGGTTCAGATGGCTTCGAATAACAGATTCCCTCCAGTGCCCGATAAATAGCTTCCGACCACTAAAAAAAAAAGTGCCCTGGTTTGTGTGGTAACAACATTTAACCTTAAACAGCAGGAGAGCAAGGGAACCACAGGCCAATCTCACTTGTCACTGGAGGTGCCAAGTCCCTTTCCTCGTTGGAGAAAGGGCGAGGTTTGCTATGTGACCGGCTTTGTCCCCAGGACACAGCGGGGAGAAGAGACCTGCACGTGTAAGCGTAGCACTGCACATCTGGGCAGGTGCTGGGGACTCCCGACTCTGCTGAGGCCCCGCATGAGCTGCCTGAGGAGGGGACACCTGATCTGCGGAGCGGGGGTTTGAGAGACTCCAAAACGCATGTCCAGGTAGAGGCAGATGCAGCTGCACAGATGCCACAAGAGGGCTGCCAGGTGACTGATGGAGACACAAGCGCAGGACACAGGAAGAGAGGGTCAGGGCAGGGGAAGAGGTCCTGTTATCTGATGGCGCCCGATATTACATCTTAACTAAGAGGAGGGCTGAGGACGCCCAGGGGCTTTGGGGTCCTGAGGTCACCGGCGACTTCTGAGCAATGGTTGTGGTGGGACCTGGTACAGAGGGTTAAGAAGTGAGGGGAGGAGTGGGCTGGTCAGTGTAGGAGGTCAAAGATTAAGAAGAGAGAAAGAATAATCAACAGGGGCTTCCCTGGTGGCTCCGTGGTTAAGAATCCGCCTGCCAGTGCAGGGGACATGGGTTCGAGCCCTGGTCCCGGAAGATCCCACATGCCGCGGAGCAACTAAGCCCGTGCGCCACAACTACTGAGCCTGCGCTCTAGAGCCCACGAGCCGCAACTACTGAGCCCGCGCGCCTAGAGCCCATGCTCCACAAGAGAAGCCACTGCAATGAGAAGCCTGCACACCGCAACGAAGAGTAGCCCCCACTCGCCGCAACTAGAGAAAGCCCACGCACAGCAACGAAGACCCAACGCAGCCAAAAATAAAACAAATAAATTTATATATATATATATAAAAAGAATAATCAACAAGAGCTCCTGAGAAGGCGAGGCGAGCCGGGGTGGGGGTGGGACCCACCTGGGACCCACCCAGCCACCCACCCCTAGTGGAAGGGAAGAAACCTCAGCCAACTGAACAAAACGACTATTGATGCCGACACATGGCCCAACCGCTGGGGGCTCCGCTCAAGTCAGGATGCTTTCAGAATAGGAGCCTATCAGAACACACGCCAGTCACATGGATGGTCCAATAAGGAGGCACTTCGGCCTTCCCCACCCCGGGCCCACAGATGTCCCGGAAGGCAGTCGTTCAAAGCCTAAGAAGTCTCTTGGAAAACCAGGGCCTCTCCAGAGGGACCAGCGTTCCACACGATGCCTCACAGGGATATGCCAGAGGCATTCCCATTAACGACAGGTGCAAACCAAGGAAGCTACATCCGCACTATTATTTTGCCGTTTTCAGAAGTTTTAGCGGATGCTTCAAAGCATAAAACAGACCTAATAGGCATAATGACTAGAAAGGAAGCAGTAACTGTTTCAAGTTTTACCAAGGATACCCAGAAAACCCAAGAGAAGTGATTTTCAAAGAGAAGCATAAACAACCTACAGTTAATGACAGTTTAGCAACCTGGCCAGATTGTAAATGAATTTTTTTTATTTCTATTTTTTGGCCGCACTGTGTAGCATGCAGGATCTTAGTTCCCCGACCAGGGATCGAACCCATACCCCCTGCAGTGGAGGCTTGGAGTCTTAACCACTGGACCGCCAGGGAAGTCCCGAAATGAATATTTTAAAATCTCTCATTTTTCTACAGAGTAGCAATGACCAGTTAGTGTCCATAATGGGAAAAAAAGATTCCACTCAAAATAGCAACAGATTTAAAAAAAAAAGTAACACCTAGAAACAGCTGCAATAAAAAATATTCAGCAGTTGTGTGAAAAGAAAACTGTAAGTTCTACTGAGAAAATAATTCCATCGGTATATGGAAGGACATGCCATGTTGCTGGAAAATCTGAACATTGTAAATATGTCTATTCTCCCAAAATATTTCAAATATTTGGCCCAATCCCAACGGAAGTCCTGATTAAAAAACAACAACAAAACTCAGCAACATTGTTCTAAAGTAGATCCTGAAACACTCTCAGGAGATCATTGTAAAGGAACTTTGGAAAAGAAGGGAATAGGTAATAACTTTCCCCACCAGCTACTGAAATATTTATTTAAAGCAACAGTCACCAAGACAAAGACAACGGTTACATCAACGAACCAAAATATAGAGACCCGGAACAGGCCTTAATACTGCGAAAGGCTTGGTACACGCAAGGCTGCGGGGCTAGCTGCTTTTAGATTGTTAACAAAGAAATACTAAGATCCACTTTGCACTGTAAACGGGGCTGCAGAGACTTCTCCCGGGTCCTGGGCTGAGGACAGTTTTCTAACCGTCTCATCTCATCTCGTCTCTGAGGCTGGCCTGGTAGCATCCCCCCCTCCCAGATGAGGAAATAAAGGCCCAGAGAGGCACGGGGGCACCAGACTTGAACTAGATCACCTGGGCCCAGAGTGTACAATGTCGCCCCCCTGCCCCACACACCCGCGGCCTCCGAAATCTGGTCCCCCTCCTCGTCAAAAAACATATCCGAGTCGATGCACCAACAGACGTGTGAGTATTCACTTATAAACTACACACGTGTAAGTGCATTCTGAGATCTTTCTAACGTGTAAGTGCATTCTGAGATCTTTCTAACGGAAGGGAGAAACATTGAAATCAAGATGAAGTAACATATTGCTAAAGTAACGTTAAAATTTCATTCTGTCAACAGTACTGAAAACATTTTATTTTCACTAAAATATTATTAAACATATTCTTTTAGTGAGTGTAATCTGATTGTACTTCTCTATTTTGGGGGGAATCTTGGCTGAGAATTTTGTGATACTGCGAAGTGAAGGTCTGGTTCTAAGTTTGGTTACTTCTGTGCTGTGTTTTCACAACATCAGTGATGATAAAGTCTCACAAAGGGCCATGGGGCCAGAGGAGGTGAACCTCGCTGGCCGGGCTCACCATGGACCCCACCACGTACGTGAGATCCTCGCTGGAATGTGGCTGGTACACTTTCCATCTTCCCTGAGATGTCTGTGCTTGTTCTTGTGGGCTACACACACACACACACACACACACACACCACACATGCACACAAATATGCTCAAACACACTGAAAGTTTTCACATAAAGATTTTTCCACTGATTAGACAGTATTTTCCAGAGTGTTTTAAGTGGGCAGGTATGAATTTTATAAACAGATAAACACACAACAATGCAAACATTTCCCAAAGGCCAAAACCATTTTCAAAATATGTCCTTAGCTCCGAAGACTGGTATCTGTCTCTCTGTCATTGTCGAAATTGTCACCCTTACCTGAGTGATTCATGATCCCTTTACATACCTGGTGGGTGGCAGGTGGCGGGGCGGGAAGGTGGCAGCCCAGTTCCTCTCGGAGAAGCCGAGGGGCCGCATCTCTACGGGCTGATCTAACCACAGCCGGGAGGCCTCTGTGTGTGCGGAATATTTTAGGCTCACTACTGATCTAAGCACGAAGTATTGGAAGGTTCCACTGATTTTGTTTCGTTTTGCCTGTTGTCTGAGTTCTGCCTTCAACTTGGAGGCGATGGATGGATGGAGCAGAGGATGCCTTGTAGGAGTGACATGGGCCGTCACCCAGTCCCTGAGTCCTCCTTGAAATCCTGTCCAACAGCCTTCCGGTCAGGAAGGAAAACCACAGGTTGAAAAGAAAGTAATTGTAGCAAAACAAGGAGGAAGAGGAGGAGGGAGAGAGGGAGGGGGAGGGGAGAGGGAGGGGAGGATGGGGGGAGTGGAGAGGGAGGGGGAGGGG
>NC_041219.1:49763176-49763959 GCF_002837175.3 Physeter macrocephalus | reverse complement strand
GAGGGGGAAGGGGAGAGGGAGGGGGAGGGGGAAAGGAGGGGGAGGGGGAAAGGAGGGGGAGGGAGGGGGAGGGGGAGGGGAGGTTGAGAGGGAGGGAGAGTGGAGGCTGAGAGAGGGAGGGAGAGGGAGGTCCCCTCTCCCTGAGCTTTTTCTTGACAAAACATTGTCTTTTTTAAACAAACAAACTTTTACTTTGAGAATATATCCTTTCTGCCCATCTGTCCTTTGGTGAGCAGCCCAAAGCTGGCTTCTTGTCACCATGGAAACTAACTTTCCCACCGACCCACTGCGCTGGGCCCCAAGTGCCTCCCGGGACACCCGGCACACCTGGACGGGAGGGACGGGGCTTTTCCCCAGGTACGCGGCTATTGTCTTTTGCCAAGGAAACCTCAAAAGGGGCTTCGGGATATTGATCATGACGTTTTGTAAACTTTTACCACGTGGGAGAATGTGTACTGCATGACTTTAAACATTGTGGAGAAATTGTAGAAATTGTTTCCTTTGTTTTCTGGTTTAAATGTGTCAATCTGGTGGCATCTCACCTTCATTAGGACACAACATCCCACAGGCCAAGGGTCAGGTTCACTACAGGGGAAGCAAATCCAGGGTTCAAAATCCTCCCCCCCACCCCTGTTGACTCGTTGTCACCTCTGATTAGGTCTCCCTGGGGCCACAGAGGAGCTGCCACCCAGGGTTGACGGGACAGGCTGCCTCCTCTTCCCCCTCCCTCCCTCTCATCCTCCCCTCCCCCTCCCCTCCCCTCCCCCTCCCCTCCCCTCCCCC
>NC_041219.1:49755541-49759491 GCF_002837175.3 Physeter macrocephalus | reverse complement strand
AGGCCTCTCCTGCCCTGGTCCCCCCTCCCCGCCTCCCCTTCTTCCCCCAGAGCAGCCTCCCACCCTCCCTCCTGGGGCTGCCCCTCCCACACCCGAGGGATCTTCCTGGAAGGCACAGTGGCCCTGCCCCCCACCCCACAGGACGGGGCCCTCAGGGCAGTGGTGGAGGTGTCTCTGGAGCCTGGGTGCCCGTGTGGGACCCCTTCTCAGCCAGGGCAGGCACCCCGTGGTGTCCAGGTTCAGGGGCACGGTGACAGGGAGGGACAGGCCACAAGGAGGCCTGGCCGCCGGTTCCTCCCCAGACGCTCAGTCCCTGGGCGGGGCTGCCTGGCCCGAGGGTCCAGGGTGACCTGGTGGGGTGCCCCCCCCCCACCTCCACGGGGAGAGCCGGGTCAGCAGAGCAGTGGGAGCCTTGCTCTGGGCCAGAAAGTCAAGAATGTTGCAACTTGCTTTTAGTTACTTTCTAGTTCTTTTCACGGGCCTTTCTAGACAATTTCCTTGCCCCCCTTTCCTCGAGATCTGGTCATATTCTTCTGGCGATAACATGGTGGCTTTAAAATACGTCCACCAAGTTCTTAGATCTCTCCCGTTTGAAGGATGGAGACTTATCTCCTCCCTCGAGTGTGGCTGGACTTGGAGACTTCCTTTTGATGAGTGAGAGACGGCAGAGACGGCGGTGACCTCCGAGGTTTGCTTCCCCCATCCTCCCTCTGGGTCACTCCCTCTGGGGAAATCACCTCCCCCTGGAGGGGCCCACGTGGTGAGGGACTCGGGCCTCCCGCCAACAGCCCTCTTGGAAGCGGATCCCCAGCCCGGTGGGGGCCTTCGGGAGACAGCATCCCAGACCCGCATCTCGACAGCAGCTTCCCACCCGGGACACCCAAAGCCAGAACCGCCCGGCCAAGCTGCTCCTGACCCACAGACACGGTGAGATGATAAACATCTGTTATGTCTTTCTAAATCCACTCTTTTTTTTTTTTTTTTAGCTTCTTTTCCCATCACAGAGTACTGAGTAGAGTTCCCTGTGCTGTACAGTAGGTCCTTATTAGTTATCTATTTTACATATAGTAGTGTGTATATGTCAGTCCCGATCTCCCAACTTATCCCTCTCCTCACACCTTATCCCCTGGTGACCGTAAGGTAGTTTTCTACATCTGTGACTCGACTTCCGTTTTGTAAATAAGTTCATTTGTACCCTTTTTTTTAGATAGATAAACAATATCATGATATTTGTCTTGCTGTGTCTGACTGACTTCGCTCAATCTCTAGGTCCATCCATGTTGCTGCAAATGGCATTGTGTCGTTCTTTTTCATGGCTGAGTAGTATTCCACTGTCTATATGTACCACTTCTTCTTTATCCACTCCTCTGTCGACAGACAGTTAGGTTGCTTCCATGTCTTGGCTGGTGTGAATAGTGTGTTATGTCTTAAGGTGCTAAATTGGGGGATAATTTGCTGCAAGCAGGGGATGACGAATATAAATAACAAGAGCTGAGAATTCTTGTTAAGCACTTACGATGTGCCAGGCACTGGGCTAAACTCCATTTCCTGGTGTAATCTTCCCAAAGGCCCCCCAAGGGAGCAGATACTTTCATTATTGTCTTTTCCGGCTGAAGCAATGGAGGCACAGAGAGGTTGAGAAACCGCCCCCAACCCCATCACACAGCCGGCGGCGGTGGGGCTGGCACTGGAACCCAGGTCTGTCCTATTCCTTACTTGAAACCAACTCGTGATCAATCCCATTTTTCATTAGTTTTTTTTTTTTAATTTTTATATATTTATTTACTTATGGCTGTGTTGGGTCTTCGTTTCTGTGCGAGGGCTTTCTCTAGTTGTGGCAAGTGGGGGCCGCTCTTCATCGCGGTGCGCGGGCCTCTCACTATCGCGGCCTCTCTTGTTGCGGAGCACAGGCTCCAGACACGCAGGCTCAGTAATTGTGGCTCACGGGCCCAGTTGCTCCGCGGCATGTGGGATCTTCCCAGACCAGGGCACGAACCCGCGTCCCCTGCATCGGCAGGCAGATTCTCAACCAGTGCGCCACCAGGGAAGCCCGATATTCGTACTTCTTAAAGGAGTCTCTAAGGTTTGAAAAAGTATAAAAAACAAGATTTTTTTTTCAACATGTTTCTGAACAGATGTTAGGTTTAAGGTTTAAAGAAGTAAAATAACAGTTGTCATAAAATCAGACATTGATTTCTAAGTAAATAAAACTTTATGTAAGATAGATTTTAAACTTTAAGTCTTTTTCTAAGTCTGTTTTAAGAATTATTCTTTAAGAGAAGGTCAGGGGCTTCCCTGGTGGCGCAATGGTTGAGAGTCCGCCTGCCAATGCAGGGGACACGTGTTCGAGCCCCAGTCCAGGAAGATCCCACATGCCACAGAGTAACTAAGCCCGTGCGCCACAACTACTGAGCCTGCGCTCTAGAGCCCGTGAGCCACAACTGCTGAAGCCTGCACGCCACAACTACAGAAGCCTGTGTGCCTAGAGCCCGTGCTCTGCAGCAAGAGAAGCCACTGCAGTGAGAAGCCCGCGCACTGCAAAGAGTAGCCCCCTCTCGCCACAACTAGAGAAGGCCCATGCACAGCAACAAAGACCCAACACAGCCAAAAATAATAAATAAATGAAATAAATAAATTCATTTAAAAAAAAAAAGAAAGAGAAGGTCATAGGGAAAGTGTGATCTGTAAGCAAAATATCCTTTTTTTTTTTTTTTTTTTTCGGCCTCTCTTGTTGCGGAGCACAGGCTCCAGACACGCAGGCTCAGTAATTGTGGCTCACGGGCCCAGTTGCTCCGCGGCATGTGGGATCTTCCCAGACCAGGGCTCGAACCCATGTCCGCTGCATTGGCAGGCAGATTCTCAAGCACTGAGCCACCAGGGAAGCCCTCATTAGTTTTACTTATTTATTTATTGGCTGTGACGAGCAGCTTGCAGGATCTTAGTTCCCCGACCAGGTATCGAACCCGTGCCCCCTGCAGTGGAAGCACGGAGTCCTAACCACTGGACCGCCAGGGACGTCCCCCCGTCTTTCATTACTGACGTCTTAATTCTATGCCCGGTCCCTTCCACTCCTGGCCTTCCTCGGGACACAGGTCTGCCCTCCACTGCCCAGGGGGCTGGTGGGTCGCCTCTGCAGAAGGCATCTGAGACGGGCCCACGGTGGGTGCTGCCCTCCCAGGGCACAGGCTGCCTCGGAAGGGAAACCGTCCCAGGTCTGTCAGGCCGTGGTCACCTTGCCCAGCCTGGCTGGGCCTCAGTGTTACCCTCCCTAAGATGGGAATGAGAATCAGCGCTGAGTCTTCTCCACTGGGAAGGTCCGGAAACCAGAGGAAACAAGGGGGCCGGTGGCCACCGGGTAGGGGGCACCAGGCCCTCCCGGCTGGGGGGCCTGAGCTTCTGGCCCCGTCTTCACCCTCCAGATAGATTCATCCCCAGGTGGGTGTCCGCTCGGCACAGGAAAAGCAGACGGCAGCCTGATAATAAACCGGCAGCTCATAACTGTCAGATCGTCTTAGAAACAAAAGGCCACGAGGTCTCCCTGGCGGGGGGATGATCCCACCCGTCGAGGGAAGCGAACAGAGCTGGTCCATCCAGAGCCCTCAGCAGCCTGCAGCCCCGTCTCTGCTTCAGCCTTCGCTCCAGTCTGTTTCGGGCCCGGCCACTTCCTCTTGAAAGTTTCAGAGCTTAAGTATTTATCAGCAAAGCCGCCACTTCTGTTTGCTCTGCTTGCTTCAATGTATTTATCGCCGTGCGTTTCAAATGCCTGCTCGCTCCATCTCCGAGATATTTCCCCCGATGCCCCACTAAATGAGTCACAGGCGCGGCTTCTGCTCTAGCCTCCCCTCTGCTCGTGGCCTGGAGGCCTGGCACCCTCAGGGTGAGATGTTCAAGGCGACGGATTTTTCCTCCTGGAGAGGAGGCGTCTGTGGAGGGGCCGGGGCTACCCGGGG
>NC_041219.1:49749576-49754283 GCF_002837175.3 Physeter macrocephalus | reverse complement strand
CTCCCCTTTCTCCTGCAGCCTCCCCACCCCCGTTAGGCCTCTCCTGCCCTGGTCCCCCCTCCCCGCCTCCCCTTCTTCCCCCAGAGCAGCCTCCCACCCTCCCTCCTGGGGCTGCCCCTCCCACACCCGAGGGATCTTCCTGGAAGGCACAGTGGCCCTGCCCCCCACCCCACAGGACGGGGCCCTCAGGGCAGTGGTGGAGGTGTCTCTGGAGCCTGGGTGCCCGTGTGGGACCCCTTCTCAGCCAGGGCAGGCACCCCGTGGTGTCCAGGTTCAGGGGCACGGTGACAGGGAGGGACAGGCCACAAGGAGGCCTGGCCGCCGGTTCCTCCCCAGACGCTCAGTCCCTGGGCGGGGCTGCCTGGCCCGAGGGTCCAGGGTGACCTGGTGGGGTGCCCCCCCCCCACCTCCACGGGGAGAGCCGGGTCAGCAGAGCAGTGGGAGCCTTGCTCTGGGCCAGAAAGTCAAGAATGTTGCAACTTGCTTTTAGTTACTTTCTAGTTCTTTTCACGGGCCTTTCTAGACAATTTCCTTGCCCCCCTTTCCTCGAGATCTGGTCATATTCTTCTGGCGATAACATGGTGGCTTTAAAATACGTCCACCAAGTTCTTAGATCTCTCCCGTTTGAAGGATGGAGACTTATCTCCTCCCTCGAGTGTGGCTGGACTTGGAGACTTCCTTTTGATGAGTGAGAGACGGCAGAGACGGCGGTGACCTCCGAGGTTTGCTTCCCCCATCCTCCCTCTGGGTCACTCCCTCTGGGGAAATCACCTCCCCCTGGAGGGGCCCACGTGGTGAGGGACTCGGGCCTCCCGCCAACAGCCCTCTTGGAAGCGGATCCCCAGCCCGGTGGGGGCCTTCGGGGGACAGCATCCCAGACCCGCATCTCGACAGCAGCTTCCCACCCGGGACACCCAAAGCCAGAACCGCCCGGCCAAGCTGCTCCTGACCCACAGACACGGTGAGATGATAAACATCTGTTATGTCTTTCTAAATCCACTCTTTTTTTTTTTTTTTTAGCTTCTTTTCCCATCACAGAGTACTGAGTAGAGTTCCCTGTGCTGTACAGTAGGTCCTTATTAGTTATCTATTTTACATATAGTAGTGTGTATATGTCAGTCCCGATCTCCCAACTTATCCCTCTCCTCACACCTTATCCCCTGGTGACCATAAGGTAGTTTTCTACATCTGTGACTCGACTTCTGTTTTGTAAATAAGTTCATTTGTACCCTTTTTTTTAGATAGATAAACAATATCATGATATTTGTCTTGCTGTGTCTGACTGACTTCGCTCAATCTCTAGGTCCATCCATGTTGCTGCAAATGGCATTGTGTCGTTCTTTTTCATGGCTGAGTAGTATTCCACTGTCTATATGTACCACATCTTCTTTATCCACTCCTCTGTCGACAGACAGTTAGGTTGCTTCCATGTCTTGGCTGGTGTGAATAGTGTGTTATGTCTTAAGGTGCTAAATTGGGGGATAATTTGCTGCAAGCAGGGGATGACGAATATAAATAACAAGAGCTGAGAATTCTTGTTAAGCATTTACGATGTGCCAGGCACTGGGCTAAACTCCATTTCCTGGTGTAATCTTCCCAAAGGCCCCCCAAGGGAGCAGATACTTTCATTATTGTCTTTTCCGGCTGAAGCAATGGAGGCACAGAGAGGTTGAGAAACCGCCCCCAACCCCATCACACAGCCGGCGGCGGTGGGGCTGGCACTGGAACCCAGGTCTGTCCTATTCCTTACTTGAAACCAACTCGTGATCAATCCCATTTTTCATTAGTTTTTTTTTTTTAATTTTTATATATTTATTTACTTATGGCTGTGTTGGGTCTTCGTTTCTGTGCGAGGGCTTTCTCTAGTTGTGGCAAGTGGGGGCCGCTCTTCATCGCGGTGCGCGGGCCTCTCACTATCGCGGCCTCTCTTGTTGCGGAGCACAGGCTCCAGACACGCAGGCTCAGTAATTGTGGCTCACGGGCCCAGTTGCTCCGCGGCATGTGGGATCTTCCCAGACCAGGGCTCGAACCCATGTCCGCTGCATTGGCAGGCAGATTCTCAAGCACTGAGCCACCAGGGAAGCCCTCATTAGTTTTACTTATTTATTTATTGGCTGTGACGAGCAGCTTGCAGGATCTTAGTTCCCCGACCAGGTATCGAACCCGTGCCCCCTGCAGTGGAAGCACGGAGTCCTAACCACTGGACCGCCAGGGACGTCCCCCCGTCTTTCATTACTGACGTCTTAATTCTATGCCCGGTCCCTTCCACTCCTGGCCTTCCTCGGGACACAGGTCTGCCCTCCACTGCCCAGGGGGCTGGTGGGTCGCCTCTGCAGAAGGCATCTGAGACGGGCCCACGGTGGGTGCTGCCCTCCCAGGGCACAGGCTGCCTCGGAAGGGAAACCGTCCCAGGTCTGTCAGGCCGTGGTCACCTTGCCCAGCCTGGCTGGGCCTCAGTGTTACCCTCCCTAAGATGGGAATGAGAATCAGCGCTGAGTCTTCTCCACTGGGAAGGTCCGGAAACCAGAGGAAACAAGGGGGCCGGTGGCCACCTGGTAGGGGGCACCAGGCCCTCCCGGCTGGGGGGCCTGAGCTTCTGGCCCCGTCTTCACCCTCCAGATAGATTCATCCCCAGGTGGGTGTCCGCTCGGCACAGGAAAAGCAGACGGCAGCCTGATAATAAACCGGCAGCTCATGACTGTCAGATCGTCTTAGAAACAAAAGGCCACGAGGTCTCCCTGGCGGGGGGATGATCCCACCCGTCGAGGGAAGCGAACAGAGCTGGTCCATCCAGAGCCCTCAGCAGCCTGCAGCCCCGTCTCTGCTTCAGCCTTCGCTCCAGTCTGTTTCGGGCCCGGCCACTTCCTCTTGAAAGTTTCAGAGCTTAAGTATTTATCAGCAAAGCCGCCACTTCTGTTTGCTCTGCTTGCTTCAATGTATTTATCGCCGTGCGTTTCAAATGCCTGCTCGCTCCATCTCCGAGATATTTCCCCCGATGCCCCACTAAATGAGTCACAGGCGCGGCTTCTGCTCTAGCCTCCCCTCTGCTCGTGGCCTGGAGGCCTGGCACCCTCAGGGTGAGATGTTCAAGGCGACGGATTTTTCCTCCTGGAGAGGAGGCGTCTGTGGAGGGGCCGGGGCTACCCGGGGGCGCCGCTCTGGGTGCTGCCGGGCTCTGGGGGCGGGGCCTGGGGGCGGCAGGGACCCTCTCTGCCGGCTTCATCCCGGGTTCAGTGCATGCAGGGAGAGGGTTACAGTGGCCCCCCTGTGTGTTCTGGAACCTCTTTGGAGCATGAGGGCGGAGGGGAAGGTGGCAGAGGAAGTCACAAGGCAGGGGGACAAGAGGTAGACATCAGAACTGGGGGGAAGGTTCTGGGCTGGGGAGGCTGGGCTGCCTGGGAGCCTGGGGTGGATGTCCCATTTGGGGACAGTGGCCATGCCCCCTGGGCCACCCCCTTCCCCTTCCCCGCCTGCCAGTTCCAGAGGTGGTCTCCAGCCCCCTCCCCCCAGGGTGACTACCCTCAGAGCCCACTCACGGGAGAACTGAGACAATAAAATGGTCATTGCTTTAAGTCACCAAGTTTAAGGTTTGTTTATGCAACAGCAGGTAACCAAAGTCTAGGAGCCCCAGGGGTGACCCTGGGAAGGGGCGTCGCAGGCGGAGGGAACAGCAGGTGCAAAGGGGTCAGGTGAGAATCACCACAGCCTCCAAACAGAGCCTGACTCTATTCCCTCCCCTCCAGGGGCGTCTCCAGGAGTTCCCAAAAGAGCAGTGAGGAGACATCCTTCCACGTGGGAGACACACTGTGCGCTGCTGCTCTAAAGGCCAAGGTTTTCAAATATGCGTGTGTCCACGTCGACTTGGGTGCCCGAGGGTCTGGGGCATTGATTTAAAGCCACGTGATTATTGACAAGTCGGAGCTGGGTGTCTCTGTCTCCTGTGGACCTGGAGACGTGGCAAGGGCTGTTTTGCTCGCTGTGGCAGCCCGGTCCCCAGCTGGGGCTGACTGATGCTCCTTCGGGCTCTGGCCCGAGGAGCTGGAGGCCAGGTGGCACTCGAGGCCCCTCCCAGCGCCTGCCCCTCCCTGCCGCTGCCGCCCGGGAACCTGAAGGCCCCAAATTCCTGGACCTGATTTCCAACCAGCGTCCTAGTGGGTGGAGCTTTCACGGGAGTGAAGGGGGGTGGCGTGAGGGCGAGGAGGCCTGTGCCAGGCAGCCCAGGGGTGCACGGTGGTGGTCGCTAGTGGGCTCGCGTGCCCTAGCACCACCCCTCTTCTAGCATGCGAATCCCCTCCTTGACCTCTTTGTGCGTCTGGATCAGCCCTGGAAACACCTGATCTTGCCCTGGGGCCCCAGCTGGTTGATTTTGGAGTGGGCGCTTGACCTGAGCTCTGCCAATGAGAGTCTTCCCGAGAGGTCTGGGAGCTGGAACTGAGAAAATGAACTTGACATTTCGTGGAGCGCCTATGGAGGAAGATGCAAAGTGCAGGTGCTGTCAGTGCTGTGTTCTGCCCTCGTGGGTCAGAGCATCCGAGGAGCCCAGCTGCTCAGAAGAAGGATGCTCGTGCAGAGGGAAGGATGCTCGTGCAGAGGGAAGGATGCTCGTGCAGAGGGAAGGATGCTGGTGCAGAGAGAAGGATGCTGGCTCAGAGGGAAGGATGCTGGTGCAGAGAGAAGGATGCTGGTGCAGAGGGAAGGATGCTGGCT
>NC_041219.1:49745088-49747642 GCF_002837175.3 Physeter macrocephalus | reverse complement strand
CAGAGGGAAGGATGCTGGCTCAGAGGGAAGGATGCTGGTGCAGAGGGAAGGATGCTGATGCAGAGGGAAGGATGCTGGTGCAGAGAGAAGGATGCTGGCTCGGAGGGGAGGATGCTGGTGCAGAGAGAAGGATGCTGGTGCAGAGGGAAGGATGCTGGCTCAGAGGGAAGGATGCTGGTGCAGAGGGAAGGATGCTCGTGCAGAGAAAGATGCTGGCTCAGAGGGAAGGATGCTCGTGCAGAGGGAAGGATGCTGGTGCAGAGGGAAGGATGCTGGCTCAGAGGGAAGGATACTGGTGCAGAGGGAAGGATGCTCGTGCAGAGGGAAGGATGCTGGTGCAGAGGTGAGAAGAGGTGAAGGATGGAGACACACACTTGAATTTCCAGCTCCTTCTGTTCTGAGCTCCAAACTGCGTCTTCTCCTTGGCTCCTATGAGACATCCCAGAGTCCTCACAATATATTCATGGTTTTAAGCTGGGTTGACTTGGGTTTCTGTTCCATGCAACCCAAAGAGTCCTAATCAATAAACTATTAACACACATATTTCTATCAACTCTAAGAGTTCATCAGTATCCATCAATTACCACTTGAATGTGACATTTGGCACAATTTTATTGCAGCCATTCAGAATTTTAGTTCCAGAATGTTATTAATTTTCTTTCACATTATGCCAGTTACTTTGGAACATTGTGTCCCATCTATTTGGGGAATTATTTTCTAACAATGGCATTAAATCTCATTTTCTCAGTAATTATTTGGACATAACTTACGTTTTGCCTGTTTGCTCACCCTTGTTTCTTGTGCCCCAATGCCACCCCTGTCTTTTTCTCTCATTCTACTAGATGCTACCCCACAATTATATTTTTCCCAGAGGGAACAGCTGTGATATACTCTTCAAATCCCCAAAAATAGATAAACCCATGTATTTTCTCCTCACAATGGAACTATATGTTATCTGGATATGGAATTCGAGTTTCAAAGTCCTGTTTCTTCACAACTTTGGAGCCAGTGCAGATGCGAATGGCCAGCAGGAGAGGACCTTTATTCCTTTTTTAAGCAATCTATTTTTCTTTTACTCTGGAATCTTCAAGGTCTTTCTAATCCTTGTCGTCAAAAATTTCACCAGGATGTATGGATATATGTAGAGTGTGCCATTCTCCCATGATTCCTTCTTCATACACCCATGATGTGAAGGCTCAAGCCTTTTCCCATCTCAGAGGAAACTTTCTTCTCTTATTTCTTCAATTACTTTTCCCCCCTTCTCTCCCCTGGGACCCCACTGGCATGATATTTCTTCTCCTGGATCTATATGCCCCGTCTCTCAACCTAACTCTTACAATTTCCATCTTTCATTTCTCTTTCTGCCCCAAGAGACTTAAATGGCTTCACCTCTAATTCACCAGTTTGGGTTTCAGCCATGTTATCCACAGCTTCTTTGGAGTTTCAGCATTTTAGTAGTCATGTTTTTTTAATTTCAAAGATCTCTTTCTTGTTCTTTAATCCCCCAATTAAAAAACTGTGCCCAGTTCCTATTTCACGGTTCACGGACACGATAGCCTTTTGAGTCTCTCGGCAGATGCTAATTAGAAATTTACAATTCTCTTCTGTTTCCTGTATTAATCCTGTTTCATCGAGGATTAGTTGACCACCGGGTCATGTTGGAGATGTGATTTCGAGGATTTAACTGCCCTGCGGAACCACTCTTTCTATAGATAAGTATATCTTTTATCCGTGTCTGATGAAGTGGCCTGAAGTGGCCCTGGGAGCTGCCACCATGCTTTTCTTTCTAATCCGGGGTTGACAATTTTTTCTGTAAATATTTTCAACGTTGCAGGCCCTGCAGCCTCACAGCTGCTCAGCTCGGCCGTCGGAGCAGGAAAGCGGCCCCGGAGGGCATGTAGACAGCAGCGTGGCCGCGTGTCAGTGACTTTACCAAGCCTGGCCACGGGCTTGACCCATGGCTCGTGGTGCGGGGAGCCGTGGTGCCCTCATGGAGTAATCGTCCCCACTTGCCCGTCCTGCCCGTCTAGCCCGGCCTCCACGCTGCCCGTCTGTGGCCGAGGGACCAGCCAGCTCCCCACGCCTCTGCCTTCCTTCCCTCTCACTTTCCGTGGACACTTTCGCTTTCACTTTTGTCCATCACGTTCTGGGGGTTTGGGGGTTTGCAGGCTGACATTGGGAAATGAGTAGCCATTCCTCCAGCGCCTGGGCTGCCTGCTCAGACTTCTCTCGGCAGCCCGATTTCTGCATCAGTCCGTCTCATCCATGCAGGATTTTCTCAAGATTTCTGATCCACTAATTCATCTTTTCCTGTTCCCGAGTGTCGCCGTTGATTTTTACCTTTTAAAATCATTCATGTGGGGCTTCCCTGGTGGCGCAGCGGTTGCGCGTCCGCCTGCCGATGCAGGGGAACCGGGTTCGCGCCCCGGTCTGGGAGGATCCCACATGCCGCGGAGAGGCTGGGCCCGTGAGCCATGGCCGCTGAGCCTGCGCGTCCGGAGCCTGTGCTCCGCAACGGGAGAGGCCGCAGCAGAGGGAGGCCCGCGTACCACCA
>NC_041219.1:49728927-49745050 GCF_002837175.3 Physeter macrocephalus | reverse complement strand
TGGGCCCGTGAGCCGTGGCCGCTGAGCCTGCGCGTCCGGAGCCTGTCCCCCGCAACGGGAGAGGCCACAGCAGAGAGAGGCCCGCGTACCACCAAAAAAATAAAAAAAAATAAAAAAAAAAAAAAATAAAATCATTCATGTGGGATCTGGGGCGGAAAGGGAGCTAAGCCTGTGAGTTCAGACCATCGTGAGCTGGAACTCTGGAATCCCTTCCCCCGCTCCACTTTTTAAAACTCGCTTTACTGAGACGTATTTTGCATGTCATATCATTTACCCTTTTCAAGGGTACGACTCAATGATTTATTTTACCAAGTTGTGCAACCGTCACCGTAAGTCAGTTTTAGTACATTTTCATCACCTCCTGAAATCATTTTTGATAGTCATATACACACACACCCCACGCCCCGTGTACCCACACAAAGTCACCCAGTCTGTATTCCCTTCAGCTGGAGTCCTGGTGACAAACCACAGGACCAAATATCTGACAAAGGGGGCCAGCAACACCATCTCTAAGAAGCTACCATTTGACACGCCCGACCCCTCTGCCCCTCCCCACACAATCCAACAAGCCCAAGACTTACACCGTTTTACAGACGAGGAAGTGGGGTCCAGAGAGAAGTAACCGGCCCGAAGCCACACAGCTGGTCGGTGCAGGGAGGAAATGTGCGGCTCCAAAGCCTGAGCCGGTTTCTAATCCTGCGCCACCCCCACATGTACAAGTCAGCCCAAGTTTCCTGCGATTTACCCCCCAAAAAGGATGATCCTCGACATGTACGGTTAAATAGGATTTCACTCTTAGACGTTCGTAAGGCTCTTCGTGTGACTAAATGCGCAAAGCCCCGAGAGGCCCTCAGAGGGCCGGGTCCCCGCGTCGGCTCCGTCCCGGACACGGGCTGAGGCCGTGCCGATGCCCGGAGGACTTCTGGAGCGGCCAGTGTGGAGACAGAGCCCCGCCGAGCAAGGAACCGTCCTCCCTGAGGACAAGTCCCCAGGTAGCTGACCAGATGCCCGATGAACCCTCTAGCAAAGAACTGAGCTTTGCCGCCAATGACAGAAGAAACAAGGGGCGACCGGCGCTCTCTCCCGTCCCCGTTCGGCAGTGAGGGACCGACAATTGGATCATCTCCCCAAGTACACGGCATCGTTAAGGAAATGCTGAATCTGGGTGCTCCGGGGGTGGGGGTGACCCTGGCGGGCCCAGGGCAAAGAGCCCTTGGTAACACCCACACAAAGGGGTGTCCCCTGGTCCAGGCAGGACATGGGGGGGGGGCCCGGAATGAAGGCCACAGGCGGGGCCGGGCGGCTGGCGCTCAGGGGCCTGAGTCGGGTGACGGGACGGAGAAGGATGAGGCGGAGGAGAGGAGACGCGTGAGGGGGGTCCCGGCCCTCCCACGGGGGAGGGGGAGGGGGAGGGACGGGGCGCACCCTCTGGCCTCCAGCTGCAGGGCTGGGCCGCAGGAGGGAATGAGCAAGGAGGGGGCTTCAGGGAGAACACGCAGTCCGGTCAGCTCAGACGCTGCCACGGACGGAGACCCGTCAGGACCCCGCAGTTACTGGGGTTTCGCGGCCGAACATGAGCTGCTGTGAGTGTCTTCAGGACCTGACAAGGCTGCCAGCCCACGGGACACTAATCCCAAGGGGGCATTCTTCTTCCCGCCTCCGTGGTCCATGAGGGCTGACTCAGGGCCTCTCCCCAGCCCAGCTTCTCCCTAGGTCGTCCCCTATCTAACCCTGCTGCCACCGGACAGACTCTCCCACGTCCCCGTGAAATCCCCAAGTGGGAGAATCCAGTCCAGTCCTACAACACGTAGTCAGTGCCTCCGGAGTGCCCGGCCCTGGGCCCTGACAGCGAGCCGGCAGGAGAGAGGGACCCAGGAGCAAAGAGACAACAGGCCAGGTGGCTGCCGGCGCTTGGGGCAAAGAGCGTGCGGGCACAGAGATGGGCCTCGCCCGGGGGTCCCAGAACCCTGAGAAGGTGACGCTGAGCAAAGAACTTATGGGCATGAAAGGGCGACCCCTGCAGGTGTCTGGGGAGGACACTCCAGGCCGAGGGACAAGCAAAGGCCCCGGGGCAGCAGTGTTTGGTGTGTTTGCAGGGCAGCAGCGTGGCCAGTGGGCTTCCGTGGCAAAGGGGGCAGAGACACGGGGTAGAATGGGCTAGAGATGGGTGAGGCCGAGGAGGGCCTTCTAGGATGGGCTGTTTCCGTCCGTGTGGATGCTGTGGGAAGGGCCCAGGATGGGGGGAAATGTGGATGATACAGAAACAGGGAAGGGCAGCGGCTGGAAAGGAGGCCTTGAATAATGTTAAAGATAAATTATTCACCAGACACTTGTTAAAAACGGCAAGACAGACTTTATACGAGCTACTGCCAGAGGGAGAGACTTTGGTACAGAGCTGGGATTTGCAGCCAAAGAGCGGAGTACGGGGGAGTGCGGGGTCCGCGGGGGGAAGCTACTAGGAGGGACCTGGTTAGACCCCAAGGGAAGGAGGGCTGCCACAAGGGTGCCAGAGACCCGACACGCGTTCCCTGACTACCCGGTAATTGGAATGTTATGAAATTGAAAATTATAACGAACTAAGAGGACAATAAACTAGCGATTTCGGCTCGCTCTTACAGGGCTACTCGCTTCAGGGTATTTCAATGCCCATGAATTATATCACTGGCCTGTTGAAAGTCGGTGACAATTCATTTTGGCTCGGCACATGATTCCTTTAGAAAACATGCAATAAATCGACGCTTATGTGTGGAAAGCATCCTGGAGAACTCAGGATGCTTTTAACTCGGGAGCGTGACTCGGGGCGCTAAGGCCTCAGTGATGGATCGCCGCTAGCCTCTGCCGCTTCAGGGTTTGCGGGCCGGGCGGGCAGCTCGCTCCCTGTGGCTCTGGATCCGTCCGTGTCACTGGGAAAGGTGGGGGTGGCTCAAGGGCGGCCAGCCAGCGGGCTGGGGTCGGCGTGTGAGGCTGGCCGGCTCCTCAGGCCCCTGCAAGGATGGCTGAACTCAGCAGACCTTTGGCGGTGTGGCGGCAGCAGCTCTGCCCCCAGGGCCAGTGGTAACTAACCCGCCCCAGCAGCCGCCCTCCCCCCGCGCGTGCTGGGCCTCTGCGCCCGGCTGTGCACTGACCCACCCACCTTTCTGTCCAGGCAACCACTGCTCCTCGGGCCAGAGCCCACCCCCTCTTGCCTCCTGATGAAGCCCCCCGAACTTGAAAAAACTAGTCAGGCTCCTCTGATGGCTTAGACAGCCCTTGGCATCTAAATCCTGCCTTTAGCAAGAACCCTTCGGGGCCGGATCAGCAAGGACACCTTAGGAAGAAGCTTGGCGCTTGAGGATTCAGGTCACTGGAAAGGCTGACCTGAACCAAAGGATGAGGTGGGCAGGGGAGACCGCCTTGGAGTCCAGCCTGGAATACAGGGTCTGGCCTAGGGGCTTGGAGGTCTTGGGGCCCGAGTGGCGGGCTCTCACCTGCCCTCAGCTGAGGCCCCCAGAAGTGGAGGCCACGCCCAAGCCCCCAGGAAGGGAGAAGACCAGGGCCTCAGCCCCGCAGAGCAGGACGGGGACAGGACAGCCCCGCAGAGCCGTCACCGTGACTGGTTCCCACAGATCCACGTTGTTTCAGCAGCTGGCAGCCCCCAGGGAGAGAGCGAGCCCCCCAGGCTGCGCCACCAGAGGAGAAATACCCTCCGCGGGCACCCCTCCCGCCCCAGGAAGGCGGATGGGGTGGTCACCTTCTCGGGTCCAGCAGGTATTTACGGTTTGTTATCGTTACCGTGACAACCCTCCCGGATGAAGCCGTCGGGTTGCATAAATTAATGACCTCAGTGGGCTGAGCGGAGCATCGCTCTGTCCCGCCGGAAGTTCTGCACGTCAGAAAAAATCACCCTCTCGGAAACCAGGCCAGAGGAACGGCGCGCCCGCAGTGGGGTCCGCGGGCGCCCTGGACCCTGGGCAGCCCGTGCAGAGGCTCCACACGAAGCTTGGACGGAAACCCTCCTGGCCTGGGGGAGACGCGGGAGGGGCCGGGCAGCTGCCCACGGGTTCCGGGTGCAGGACCGGGAAGCGCAGGCCCCGCTGGTCCCCCCAGCCCCGCCCACCTGCTAAGCTCTGAGGTTCCGCTCCCTCCCTCCCAGGGAGCTCTCGCCCTGTGGACTGAACGCCATGGAGGCACTGGGACCCCAATGTGCATGTCTCTCCTGGGGCCCCTGCAGACTCCAGTCCCTTTATCCAAAGCCTTCAGTCACCTTCACCCAAAAGGCATCTCCGAGGTCACGTGTCCAGGACCCAGCCTCAACCTCAACCCGCCTGAGAGCAGCTCCTCACAAGGCACCCCGTCTCAGGTCAAGGCAGGGGTGGCCCCTCCCCTCTGCCAGAGACACCCCTTGAACGTGCCACTCCCCCGTCCGCACGGCTGCTACACGATGAACTCCCCCCTCCCCCGAGCATGGTTTTCAAGGCCCCCAGGGGCTGGTCCCCACCTTTCTGCAGCCAGTTCTCCTGCTCTTCCCTGCCCAACCCCCAGGCTCCTCTCCAGGCTGGACCTCCAGTTGGTCCCTCCTTCACCTTGGCCTGTGCTCTTTTCTCTCCCCAGAATGCCCTCCTCTATCCAACAAACTCCTACTCATCCTTCAAGGCCCAGCTGAAAGGTCCTATTCTTAGCAAAGACGTCCCTGACGCTCCCAGGCTGGATGAGCCCCCAGAGCACCCGGGTCCGGCCCTCTATCAGCATCATTCACGCCCCGGGGCTGAGAGCCAGACAAAGACCAAGTGTGACAAGTCCCTGGCCTCCCCCTCCTGCCCCCCCGCCCCCCCACCCCAGCTCTAGCTCAGGGCTGGACGCAAGGCGTGCGTGAGCAAGGCTTAGATGCAGAGGCCCAGAGGGAGAAGGGACCCAGGGCCCTGGGACTGCGCTGGGCCCTGCCCAGCACTCTGGCTGCACCCAAATCACTGAGCCTTTGGTCAGACGGAAAGGAGGGTGGCCCCCGCCCTCCCGCAGGGCCCGGTGAGCCCCAAGGGGCGGAAGGGTGTGGTGTGGGAGGACGCGCTCTCACCTTTCCAGGGTAATTATTACAGCCGGAACCTTGAACCACACGTCTTCCTGAGGCTACCAAATAAATGACTACGTTATGACACTTTAAGTTGACAAGTAAATCTTATTATAAGATGTAATGACACCATAAAAGACATCTTAGTCGTTCCTTTAGTCCTCTCGTCCCGCTGACAGTTCATTACATCTCCCGCGACGTGGAGAACACACACATTAATTTGGCAGATCGATGGAGATCTTGCAGGAGCACAGTTTCCCGGCCCCGCCCGGCAGCCCTAGTGAGCACGCAGGGCCAGACCCTCAGCCCGGGGAGGGGGGGCAGGTGTCACACTCGGGGGCCGGGGACTCGGCTTCCCCAGGGGGCAGGACCCTGTGAGAACACCCACCCGGGGGAGGGGGGAAGCCCACCGGCTGCTGGACCCCAGCCGGGCCACGACCCGCCGGCCACTCCCACCCACCGCCCCAGGCAGTCTTTCCACCACCACTGACCGTGTGCCCTTGAGGAAGTCACCGGACACCCCTCCCCCACCACCTTGGGCCTCAGTTTCCTCCTCTGTAAAAAGGGCAGAGGAGTTAGCATAAGGGGCCTGTGCTGCCCTCTCCTGCCGGCCCTGGGTCCAGGGAAAGAGGAGGGAGGGGATGCAGGCCTGCTGGCCACAGGGACCCCGTTTCTGGATGAACAGACAGAAGTGACCAGGCGGCCCAGACAGCTGTGCAGGAGCTGCGAGGGGGGCCGGGACCCTTTGCAAGGACCCTAAAGGCGGGGCTCAGAGACACTGGGGAGACAGCCCGACCCCCAGCTCCTGGGACTCGGCCCCCCTCCTCCCCTCCTCTGCTTCCCCGTTCGCTACCGGCCTCCACCACCTTCAGGGTGGAAAAATCACATCTGGACACAGAGACACAAGACTGGAAGTCACGTGCAGAGCACACCTGGACCCTTCTCATCTGGCAACATCCGCCCCCCCCCCCCGCCAGGACACACCCATCCTGGGCCACAGGGCAGGCCCTCCTCCCCGCACCTCTGAAAATCAGGGATCGGTGTGTTTCTTACATCTTCACACCTGCCTCTGATCTGGAAATTCTGCTGTTTAAACCAGCTCAATCTGAAGTTGTGATTTTTGGAGGCTGATCACTTCCTCCATTCTTCCCACCGCTATTAGCAAAACGCCAGAGACATTTCTAAGCACATTCTTTGAAACTGGGATAAAAGCAGGAAATGGTGTTCACAGAGCTGTGAGGAGAGAACAGAAGCGAGTGAGGCGGCCACAGCTGGGCAGGTGTGCCCGCCACGCCAGGCCCGCCACACCCACGCCGCACCGTGCCCACCCTGACGCCCCCTTTCTGCACCCAGACCCCCCAGGAGGCCCACTCCCTCCGTCCACAGCCCCCAGATGAAGCGCACGTCCGCTTGGGGACGTGACCAGAGCCCGGCTGGCCGCCACCCCAGCTCCCCGTGGCCAGGAGCCTTGTCACCGCTAGAGGGGCTGCAGGGACCCCTGGCCGCCCGGCACTGGAGGCCCGGGGCCTCCCATACGGCTGGCGGGGCCGCTCCTGCACGGTTCCTCCAGCTGATCCCCCGCCCGGACTCCTCCCTGGGAGCCCCTGGGCCTGGGGTGGCCGAGGCTGAGGAGGGGACAGAGGTGGCAGGTCCCCTGCTGTCACCTAAGGCAAGTGTGGGAGCCAGCGCTAGGTGGGGCTTCTGGAGGAGGAAGTGGGGCGGGGCGTCTCCAGGGACAGGGATGGAGCCACGTGTGGAGACCCTGACAGTGGGCCTTAGACACTTGAAGACACGCAGGGGTTTCTCAGCCGGAGGAGGACGTTCCGGGCAAAGGGAGGGTCCCAGCAAGGGCGGAAGGTGCCCGGACAAGACTGCAGGGCACTGGCGCCGGAAGGGGAGCTGCAGGCAGCAGCCGGGGAGGGAGGGCACGGGGCGGTGGGGGCACCAGCGCCGAGGCCCGGAGGGCAGGTGGCTACCCTGAAGGACGTGGCGCTACCAGACTCAGGGGTCCAGGCAAACCTCGGCCACTGTCCCTTGCCGCCCAGGACCTCAGGCTCCCCACAGAAGCGCGGCCTCTCATCCCAGAGCTCGGGGCGCTGCCCTCTGGTCACGGCCCTGTGGGCGCTCTCCCGGCAGAGACCCAGGCTCCCCCAGCCCCGTCCACGGCAGCCGGCAGCCTCTCCCCCTTCTCTGCCCCTCCCTCTCCCTCCCCACCCCTCTCTCTGCCCCCATCTCTCTCCCCTTCCCTCCCGCAGCCCCCCCGCTGCTCTGTAGCGCTCACGGGGTCATCCTTGGGCTCACAAAATTAAATATCTAAAAGAGGCCAGGAACTTCTTTTGGTTTCTATGGCAACGTGAGAATAATTCACATTTTCCAGCCAAACTAAAGGAGAACACATTTTTCTTCGCATTGTGGGTGGCCAATTATTTTTAATAGCCGGTCAGGGCAGCTGTCCCTGGGTCCTTCTCACCATTAGCACCCCAGCATCCCCAGCCAGCAGTGGCCTTGGGAGGACGGTGGCCACTGAAAGTTTATTAAGAGATTCCAGGCTGGAGGGGGGAGCAGGGACCAGCTTCTCACCAGTCACCCGGGAGACCAAGGCCAGGCTGCGGCCACCTCTGCCCTGCGGCCTTGACGCCACCGGGACGACCAAGGAGGATCCCCGCTAGGGAGCAGTGGCTTTGGGGTCGGGTCTCCCTGGCTCAGGCATCACTGTCCTTACTTACTGGGTGAGCTCGGACATCCTTTCTGCTCTGACCCTCAGGTGCTGACCCCTCGAGTGGACTCCTAACCCCTGCCACTGGGGTCACTGTGCGCGGCCCGGGCTCCAGGCCAGCCCAGGCCTCCCCGCCTATAGGGCCCTGGAAAGTCCCTTGGCCTCTCCAGGAGGCCCCAAACATTGTCATTCATTCGCTCCTAAAATATTATCAAGGACAAATCAGAGGCCCGGTGGGGACCACCCTGAGCTCCTGAACCAGTGGTCGTGGAGATGGTGGTCCAGGCTCTGAAGAAACAAAGGGGCGGGTGGGGGAGAGGGAGGGTGACTGATGTAAGGCACTGGCTCTCGTGAACGCGGGCGCCAGCAAGTGTGACCCCAGCCGCCTTCCTCGGTGCTGCTCCCCGACTAATATCCGTCCCTGCGTCAGAGACAGACAGAGGAGCGCCCACAGGCCTGGCCTATGTTCTCCGGGACTTGCTGCGCCTGCCCCTCCCCCGCCCTGGAGGGAGGAGGACCCGCCCCCTCCCGCCGGTCTCCTCGGTCCAGATCTGACGCCCCTTCGCTGATGTGCAGCTGGGCGTGTCTCAGTTTCAAATTTCCACGTTGGCTTCGGGAGTTTCTCCACCTCAGTCTGAGCTGGTCTGCCCTGGAAACCTCTCTCCTCGCCCGCCCTCCATCCGGTCTTCGTCTCCGCTTCCTCGGCTCTCCCCAAGCCCGGCTCCAGATTTCTCTCCAAGCTGAGACCCGCCAAGCCCTTCCTCTACCTCCATCCAAGAAGAGGCTGTATTCTCTGGACAGTAAGCGCCTCCCCCGTTCTTTTTATTTGTTTGTAAGATAACTCGACCCCCAGTTTGGGTCGCTGAACGCTAAGGCCCTGGTCACAGGTTGTAATTAACCGGGACGCTCCGAGGTCCTCATTTTCTTCCATGACACCTGAATCCAGTTCAAAACCACGTGAACTCGGGGCGGCCCAGCCCTAATGAGTTCTAGATAAAAGCTGCATTATTAACCCCAAAGCATGTAGGGGTCCTGGGGGCCTGTGGCCTCTTAGCCCGCAGACTCAATGGAAAAAAAAAAAGAAAACGTTAAAAGCAGCACATAACGCCCTCTGTGGCTGCTTCCTGGCCTCCGCTCCCCCCCGCCCCAACCCTGTTGGGTGTGGGCCCAGGTCAGGCTGCAGCCAGCAGCTGCTCCCCAGACCCCAGGACCGCTCCTCGGTTAAAGCCCCACCGCGAGCCTTTTCGGCTCCTCCGGGACCCAGAGCCCCTGCCCAGGCCACAGAAGCCAAAAGCCAACCTCACAGCTGTAAACACGTAGGCCACCCTGGCATGGCCACGCTGGTCAGGTGCAGCCAAGGCCTCAAGCCACCCCCCCACAACTGTGCCTGGGGCCTCCACCTCATGCATTGTTTTGCTAAATTCTGGTCACTGGGGTTTAGCAGAACAGGCTGTAAAGCCATCTGGCATGTGGCCTTTGGAAACGGAGACATGTGACTACCTGTTCAAGGTACTTAGCGATTATTGATCTACTCAGTTTTTATTTCCTTCGCAAGTCAATTTTTGTAATTTGTATTATTTCTCAAAACGGTCCATTTCATCCAGGTTTTCAAATTCATAGGTACATAGCTGCTCGTAGGAGGCACTTATGATTTTTTTTAAATTAATAGATTACATTTTTTAGAGTTTTTGAGTCACAGCAAAACTAAGAGGAAAGTACAGCGATTTCCCATGTACCCCCCAACACACACGTGCAGCGCCTCCCCCATTATTAGCATCCTCCACCGGGGGTACATTTATTACCTCCACGGACACATCAACATCACCCAAGCCCCCAGTTGACATTAGGGTTCACGGCAGACAGTCTGTGGGTTTGGACAAATGTCTAATGACATGTATCCACCAACAGAGTATCATAAAAATCCTCTGTCCTCCACCAATTTGCCCCTCCTCCACCACCACCCCACCCCGCCAATCCCTGGCAACCACTGGTCTTCTTCCTGTCTCCATAGTTTTGCCTTTTCCAGAATGTCATCGAGTTGGAATCATACAGTATGTATCCTTTTCAGATTGGCTTCTTTCACTTACTAATGTATTTAATGTTCCTATATATCTTTTCAAGGCTCGATAGCTCATTTCTTTTTAGGACTGAATAATATTCCATTGTCTGGATGGACCACTGTTTGTTTATCCATTCACCTACTGAAGGACATCTTGGTTGTTTCCAAGTTTTGGCAATTATGAATAAACAGTTGTCTGTAGGTTTTTGTGTGGGCGTAAGTTTTCAACTCCTTTGGGTAAAAACCACAGAGCATAATTGCTTCATCATATGGTAAGAGTATGTTTAGTGTTGTAAGAAGCCATCAAACTGTCTTCCAAAGTGGCTGTACCACATATGTACAATGGAATACTACTCAGCCATAAAAAAGAACGAAATAATGCCATTTGCACCAACATGGATGGACCTAGAAATTACGATACTAAGTGAAGTAAGTCAGAAAGAAAAAGACAAATACCATATGATACCACGTGTACGTGGAATTAAAATATAACGCAAATGAACTTACTTACAAAACGGAAACAGACTCACAGACAGAGAAGAGACTTGTGGTTGCCAAGGGGGGTGGTAAGAGAGGGATGGAGTGGGAGTTTGGGGTCAGCAGATGTAAACTATTATATACAGACTGGATAAACAACAAGGTCCTACTGTAGGGAACTATATTCAGTATCCTGGGATAAACCAGAATGGAAAAGAATAGGAAAAAGAATGTGTATATATGTATAACTGAGTCACTTTGCTGTACAGCAGAAATTAACACAACATTGTAAATCAACTCTACTTCGATAAAATGAATGGTTTTAAACGTATGAAAGCAAAGTGGCTGCACCATTTCGCATCCCCACCAGCAACGATGGGAGCTCCCGTTGCTCCACATCCTCACCAGCATTGGGTGTGGTCAAGTTTTCAGATTTTGGCCATTCTCATAGGGTATGTAGTGATGTCTCGCTGCTGCTTTCACTTGTTATTTCCCCAATGACACAGGACGTGGAGCTTTTCATGTGCTTATTTGCCATCTGGGTATCTTCTTTGGTGAGGGTGTCTGTTCAGCTCTTTTGCCCATTTTTAATCCGGTTGCTTACTGTTGCCCTTTAAGAGTTCTTGTGTATTTTGGATAACAGTCCTGTATCAGATTTGTCTTTTGCAAATATTTTCTCCCAGTCAGTGGCTTGTCTTCCCACTCTCTGTTGCTTATGATTTTTAAGCACTTGCAGTTTGCCTCCTTTTTTTTTGGTTTATATGGTTGAATTTTATCCCTTAGAAATATCTATTTTTCATTCAACAAACATTTATTTAATCCCTACTATGTATAAGTGCTCTTTCTAACGCTGGAGATAAACCAACGGCAAAACAAAGATCCCTGCTTACATTATTAGTCTACTTTAAAAATTAACTTTGGTTTGATAAGTCTTTTCCGTTATTTGTGTTTCTTTTCTACTCCAATAACTTCTGCTTCTATATTTATTATTTTAATCCTTATGGGTTGGTTTTTTTTTTTGCACTTTTGCTCTCTTATTCTTCTTGCAGCTTAAGTTGAATGTTGAGCTAAATTCTTTTAAATATTTGTCTTTCAATAAAACATGTAAGGCTATAAAGTCTCATCTACTTACTGTTTTAGCTGCACCCCACAAGTTTTGATATTTTAGTCTTTCACTATCACTTTGTAATTTCCAGTATGATTCTATTTTTATGATTATTTATATGTATATGGGGGCTTTGGCATTTAAATGTTCTCCTTGGTTTGGGTTTCTAATATCATTGCATCGTGGACAGAACATATAGGTCTGTATACTGCCGAGGCTTTGGGTTTACTGGAATCTCCCTAACAAAGGCCAAACATTTGTAAATGTTTTTTCACGTGCCGGAAATAAATGTGTAATCTCTTCATGGAGAGCAAAATTCTATTACATCAAACCATCATTTTTATTTAAATCTCTTTTTTTAAAACTTTTTTCTTCCCTTGGTCCACATTTTCTGTAAGAGATGTGTTAACCTATCCGTTTATGCTGTGGAAAGGTCATTTTCTGCTTTCTGTTGGGGTCGTGTTGCCCTATCAACTCAGGCCCATGACTCACCGAGGCCGTCTCTTCATCACAGGACACAACCCTTTGTCCTTGTGAACGCTCTTCAAATATCTTTTAGGGGAATATAGATATTCTCAGCCATGTTTTCTTTTGGTTAATAGCTCCCTCACATTTATTGTTTTCATCCTCTTATTTCAAATCCTGTGCCATTTTGTCTTAGGTGTATCTCATGTAAATAGTATAAGTTGGATCTTATGGGGGGTTTTTAAAAAGTATAATGTGAATCTTTTTCAGTAGGTGAGTTTAAGTAATTTCTTTATCATGATCACTTGCATATCTGAACTTCTTTGGACCATGTTAGTATTTCCTACTTACCCTATTTTTTCTTTGCTTCTCCCCACCTCTTTTCCTATCTTCTCTTGACTCGATCAGTTTTGTTCATTAGCTTTCTTTTTCCTCTCCTGGAAGTTATACTCTCTATTTTTATTCTTTTAAAAGTTATCCTTACATTTTAAAATAATTTCTTAAACTTGTATTTTCTGAGACGTTCTCGAGTAAACCAGGTGAGTGGGTGCCACCAAGGATGGGAGGGCGGTGGTCATTTTGCCGACTCGCCCATTCGGCAATAACGACCGAAGAATCCCACTACTAGAAACCTACGTTGGATAAGTGTTGAGAAAAGCAGGAATTTGTCACAGCATCGTTTGAGACAGGAAAAAAAAATGGAAGCAACCTGACGTACAGGAAGGGAATAAACAAATTATGTTAATCCATGCAACAGAATATTATGCAGTCATTAAAATCATGTTTTTGAAGAATCTTAGTTGCATGAGGAAATGTTTATGACATTCGCACAACACGACGTCTTAAGCAGGTCTCTCTTTTGGCTGTGGCGGGAAGGAAACAAGGTGCCACCCCACAGCAGGAGTTGTGAGAGAGGCCGTGTAGAACTCTGAGCAGGTGTGGGGACCGGGCTGATGCAGGTAACATGAGCCCCCTGAGAATGGCTAAGGCTGACCACCCCCAGAGCTGTGGCAGTGAGGACGTGGAGAAACAAGGACCCTCATAACCCACCGGTGGAAACGTAAACTGCAAAACCAGTTTGGCATCATCTGCTAAAGTGGAAGATACCCACCCCACGTGGCCGTGGAATTCCAGCTCTAGATGCACGCCCAACGGAACTGGCACGTGCTCCCCCGAGGGACGTGCACAGAGATGTTCAGAGCAGCAGTATTTACGACAGGTCCGAAATGGAAGCAACTCCAGTGTCCGCCACCCGCAGCGGAATGGCTCAATTGTGATCCACTCAGAGGAGAGGAAGCGAGAGCAGTAGATAAAATGAACCACAGCCGCCCAACCACGGGGATACCTTCACTAACAGAAAAGTTGTTTGCAAGAGTCTGTCCATGTGATTCCTTCAGATAACACAGTTTTGGAACAAACAAAACCACACGATGGTGTCAGAAGTCAGGGTGGCGTCCTGCTTGGGGAGGGGGCACCCGGGGAACACCGCGGGTGCGGGCCGTGTGCTACTTCTTGACGGTGACAGTGGCTCCTGATGTCGGCCTTGTGACACCTCACTGTCGCTAGATTTGTGCTGTGTGGCCTGCTGTTATTAGCATACATGACCGTTTTCAAGTAAAAACAACAAAAACCATTGCCAAATCTTCCAGAAAAAATAGGAAGACTGAAAGAGTGGATTGGTTTTCTATTGCTGTTAATAACTTACCGCAAACTTAGCCAGGGTCACTCAGCTGGTCAGACGTTTTGTGACTTCTTTTTCACCTTTTTAAACTATGAATGATGTGAACATCTTGTCAGGCACTTGTATCTCTTCCTTTTGTGAATCGCCTATTTTCTGTGCTGTGCCCATTTTTATTTCCAAGAATTATTATTTCCAGTTATTTTCAAGTACTCGGTAGATATTAAGGAATTTCAACCTGTCTCACCTAGGTTGCAGGTATGTTTGCTGGGCTTGTTATCATTTACCTTTGTTTATTGAGGTTTTTGAGCTCTGCTGGTCGTTGCAGCATTTCTCCGTGGTGCATACTATAGATGTTTATCATCAGTCTTTTCCTTTATTGTTTTTGCCACTGCCACTGTGCTCAGAGAGCCTTTCACCGTTCCTAGGTATAAAAATATCTATTTCTATTTTGAGTATTTGGGGGCATTTATTTAACATTTAAATCCACTCATCTAGAATTTACCTGAGTATAGAGTTTTTTCAGCCTCAGTGTGTCACTGGAACAGGCTCAAGGGTTAGACGCTTCGTGCATGGTCACATGGTCACAGAGTGGCTGCGAGCACTCCCTCGGCCATCCTTGTTAAGATCCTCTCCATGCCAGGGACTGGGCTGGGGTGAGGCTACAGGACTAGTGAGACAAGGCCTTGCAGCTGAGAGGGGCAGACCCCATGGGGCTAGGGTAGCACTGGAGGGAAGGAGACGAGAGGGGACGAGAGGGGACGAGAGGGGAGAGGGCCAGCTGGGTCGGGCAGGACCGGGGAGGCTCAGGGAGGGCCCAGCTGCCCAACCCTCTGAGCAGACTCCACCGAACACCAGCCCTGAGAGCTGACCCACGGGGCTGCAGGCCCAGCGGACACCTCCAGCTCAGGGTGGACGGGCCCGCAGTCCCAGGCTCGGTGCAGCTTAGCCGGGACCCGCCTTCCTGCAGAGACGCCCCCACGTGGCCAGGGGAACCGGGCTGCTCAAACACAGGGGCCATCCTCCCATTTCAGATTCGCCGTTGACGGCAGCACCAAAGCCCTTCCCGCCCGCCCCCCGTGAGTCCCTCCAAAAGCACGAATCACTCAGACCTCTCCAGCCTCCACGCCCAGAGCCCCAGCCTCCCTGGCACCAGACCTCCCCGGGGCCCGGCCCCTCCTGCTGCCGGGCAGGGCGAGACGCACAGGGGCAGGGGCTCGTCTCGGACCCCTGGGCTTTGGGCCAGCCCTGGGGGCTCGAGGACCCCAGTGGGCCTGAGGAGCAAACCGCGGGGCCACAAACGCCAACAAACAATGACAGCAAATGACAGCCGTCACCAGCTGCTGAGCTGAGACCTGGAGCCTGGCATCTGCTGCCTCCTGTGGCGACGCGGGTGGGCAGCGCGTCTCCACCCTGCGGCCGCGAGCCGGCACCGGGGGTCTGCAAGGGTCCGCCCAGCTCGACGCAGGCTTGTGCGGGGAGGAGAGGTAAACAGACCACCCCCCGCCATCCGGGGGGCTCCAGCCCACCCGTGGGGATGGAGCCTCATCCCAAGACGGCAGAGAGCAAAGTGCTGCCCTGCGGGGCCCCCAGCGGGGGGAGGGGGGGGAAGGGCAGACATGGGGTGGGCAGAGGACGACAGAGCACCAGGAAAGCAGCCCTGAGAAACCGGGGCTCACGGGGCCTTGTTTCACCAACCACCGGGAGGATGGGGGCTGGCTGGGGAGGGGCCTGGACACCCCGGGCTGGGGGGCAGGGCGGATGGGCGTGTCCTGGGTCCTAGGAGCGGGGAGGAGTGGGCCCCAGACCTGGGTGCCTGCCCCAAGTAGACGCGTGACAGACCGTGGCCAGATGGGGAGGCCCCTCCTGCCCCGGGCCGGCCTGGATCCTGACCCCCAGCCGGTGCAGCCTGGGCTTGGGGTTCAGCTCGAGTCTAAGTCTGGCCCGCCTGCACCTTCAGCTCCCCACGAGGCCCTGATGGGCTTCAGCAAGACTGTGTGCACGCTGCAGACGGCCTGTATGGAAAGGCCCAGAACTCGGACTTTCCAGCGGCTGCTGTAGGGCTGGGCCAGTGCCCCTGGCTCTCAGCTCTCCCCCGGCCTCAGACCAGACAGCCAGCTGTGAGCCAGCACCCGGCCAGGGCACCCTGCTCCTTCAGGAGAGCCCCTGAATCAAAGGCCAAGGCTGGATTTTCATTGCATCTTTATTCCGTGTTTCGCGCATTGTATTCCGGACAGAACAGCCTCTGATCACTTCAGACTGATTGGCTCAGGCTCCAAGGACCCCGTCAACGCCCCTTGCATTCAGCCCCAGGTTTACATACACACGGAAACGCGCACAGAGCCTCACTGGACTTCGTCGATGCTTCCTATGTGAAAAATCAACTGCCTCCAGGGGACATCTTTCGTGTCCCCAGCATTTGGGCTGCACAGACTACCCGAGCCGCGGTGGGCAGTGCCCGGGGTCTAAGCAGGATGGGCCGTCGTGGAAGTGGACGCCCGGCCGGAAAGCAGCAGTGGGCCAGGGGGCCTTGCACGGGGAGGCACCCCTTATGCCAGCCGGGGTGGGGGGCAGGGACC
>NC_041219.1:49712693-49726782 GCF_002837175.3 Physeter macrocephalus | reverse complement strand
CACGTGCTCCCCCGAGGGACGTGCACAGAGATGTTCAGAGCAGCAGTATTTACGACAGGTCCGAAATGGAAGCAACTCCAGTGTCCGCCACCCGCAGCGGAATGGCTCAATTGTGATCCACTCAGAGGAGAGGAAGCGAGAGCAGTAGATAAAATGAACCACAGCCGCCCAACCACGGGGATACCTTCACTAACAGAAAAGTTGTTTGCAAGAGTCTGTCCATGTGATTCCTTCAGATAACACAGTTTTGGAACAAACAAAACCACACGATGGTGTCAGAAGTCAGGGTGGCGTCCTGCTTGGGGAGGGGGCACCCGGGGAACACCGCGGGTGCGGGCCGTGTGCTACTTCTTGACGGTGACAGTGGCTCCTGATGTCGGCCTTGTGACACCTCACTGTCGCTAGATTTGTGCTGTGTGGCCTGCTGTTATTAGCATACATGACCGTTTTCAAGTAAAAACAACAAAAACCATTGCCAAATCTTCCAGAAAAAATAGGAAGACTGAAAGAGTGGATTGGTTTTCTATTGCTGTTAATAACTTACCGCAAACTTAGCCAGGGTCACTCAGCTGGTCAGACGTTTTGTGACTTCTTTTTCACCTTTTTAAACTATGAATGATGTGAACATCTTGTCAGGCACTTGTATCTCTTCCTTTTGTGAATCGCCTATTTTCTGTGCTGTGCCCATTTTTATTTCCAAGAATTATTATTTCCAGTTATTTTCAAGTACTCGGTAGATATTAAGGAATTTCAACCTGTCTCACCTAGGTTGCAGGTATGTTTGCTGGGCTTGTTATCATTTACCTTTGTTTATTGAGGTTTTTGAGCTCTGCTGGTCGTTGCAGCATTTCTCCGTGGTGCATACTATAGATGTTTATCATCAGTCTTTTCCTTTATTGTTTTTGCCACTGCCACTGTGCTCAGAGAGCCTTTCACCGTTCCTAGGTATAAAAATATCTATTTCTATTTTGAGTATTTGGGGGCATTTATTTAACATTTAAATCCACTCATCTGGAATTTACCTGAGTATAGAGTTTTTTCAGCCTCAGTGTGTCACTGGAACGGGCTCAAGGGTTAGACGCTTCGTGCATGGTCACATGGTCACAGAGTGGCTGCGAGCACTCCCTCGGCCATCCTTGTTAAGATCCTCTCCATGCCAGGGACTGGGCTGGGGTGAGGCTACAGGACTAGTGAGACAAGGCCTTGCAGCTGAGAGGGGCAGACCCCATGGGGCTAGGGTAGCACTGGAGGGAAGGAGACGAGAGGGGACGAGAGGGGACGAGAGGGGAGAGGGCCAGCTGGGTCGGGCAGGACCGGGGAGGCTCAGGGAGGGCCCAGCTGCCCAACCCTCTGAGCAGACTCCACCGAACACCAGCCCTGAGAGCTGACCCACGGGGCTGCAGGCCCAGCGGACACCTCCAGCTCAGGGTGGACGGGCCCGCAGTCCCAGGCTCGGTGCAGCTTAGCCGGGACCCGCCTTCCTGCAGAGACGCCCCCACGTGGCCAGGGGAACCGGGCTGCTCAAACACAGGGGCCATCCTCCCATTTCAGATTCGCCGTTGACGGCAGCACCAAAGCCCTTCCCGCCCGCCCCCCGTGAGTCCCTCCAAAAGCACGAATCGCTCAGACCTCTCCGGCCTCCACGCCCAGAGCCCCACCCTCCCTGGCACCAGACCTCCCCGGGGCCCGGCCCCTCCTGCTGCCGGGCAGGGCGAGACGCACAAGGGCAGGGGCTCGTCTCGGACCCCTGGGCTTTGGGCCAGCCCTGGGGGCTCGAGGACCCCAGTGGGCCTGAGGAGCAAACCGCGGGGCCACAAACGCCAACAAACAATGACAGCAAATGACAGCCGTCACCAGCTGCTGAGCTGAGACCTGGAGCCTGGCATCTGCTGCCTCCTGTGGCGACGCGGGTGGGCAGCGCGTCTCCACCCTGCGGCCGCGAGCCGGCACCGGGGGTCTGCAAGGGTCCGCCCAGCTCGACGCAGGCTTGTGCGGGGAGGAGAGGTAAACAGACCACCCCCCGCCATCCGGGGGGCTCCAGCCCACCCGTGGGGATGGAGCCTCATCCCAAGACGGCAGAGAGCAAAGTGCTGCCCTGCGGGGCCCCCAGCGGTGGGGGTGGGGGAAGGGCAGACATGGGGTGCGCAGAGGACGACAGAGCACCAGGAAAGCAGCCCTGAGAAACCGGGGCTCACGGGGCCTTGTTTCACCAACCACCGGGAGGATGGGGGCTGGCTGGGGAGGGGCCTGGACACCCCGGGCTGGGGGGCAGGGCGGATGGGCGTGTCCTGGGTCCTAGGAGCGGGGAGGAGTGGGCCCCAGACCTGGGTGCCTGCCCCAAGTAGACGCGTGACAGACCGTGGCCAGATGGGGAGGCCCCTCCTGCCCCGGGCCGGCCTGGATCCTGACCCCCAGCCGGTGCAGCCTGGGCTTGGGGTTCAGCTCGAGTCTAAGTCTGGCCCGCCTGCACCTTCAGCTCCCCACGAGGCCCTGATGGGCTTCAGCAAGACTGTGTGCACGCTGCAGACGGCCTGTATGGAAAGGCCCAGAACTCGGACTTTCCAGCGGCTGCTGTAGGGCTGGGCCAGTGCCCCTGGCTCTCAGCTCTCCCCCGGCCTCAGACCAGACAGCCAGCTGTGAGCCAGCACCCGGCCAGGGCACCCTGCTCCTTCAGGAGAGCCCCTGAATCAAAGGCCAAGGCTGGATTTTCATTGCATCTTTATTCCGTGTTTCGCGCATTGTATTCCGGACAGAACAGCCTCTGATCACTTCAGACTGATTGGCTCAGGCTCCAAGGACCCCGTCAACGCCCCTTGCATTCAGCCCCAGGTTTACATACACACGGAAACGCGCACAGAGCCTCACTGGACTTCGTCGATGCTTCCTATGTGAAAAATCAACTGCCTCCAGGGGACATCTTTCGTGTCCCCAGCATTTGGGCTGCACAGACTACCCGAGCCGCGGTGGGCAGTGCCCGGGGTCTAAGCAGGATGGGCCGTCGTGGAAGTGGACGCCCGGCCGGAAAGCAGCAGTGGGCCAGGGGGCCTTACACGGGGAGGAACCCCTGATGCCAGCCAGGGTGGGGGGCAGGGACCGGCCAGTAGGGGTGCTCTCCATCTGCTCTAAGGCAGGCAGGTCCCTCCGCTGACTGGGGGGCTTCTGACATTTGCACAGTATTTTGTGCTGATTCCCACGCACACGTAACGAGCCAAAAATAAGGAACGCGTACCATCACACGCGTGTATCTGTATTCTGATCCTCGGCTGCACAGCCTCTGGGCGACCTGGCACCTGAGCTGTGCAAAGACGGCTGGTGGCGGGGCTGCCCCGGGAGGGCTGGCAGGGGGTGGGAAGCGATGCCTGCGCGTGGATGCAAGTCTGGGGCAGAGGTCAGGAGCCTGTCCTGGGCTCAGGGCTCAGAGGCTGTGGCCGTGGCCTAGAGCTCCACGGGGGTGTCCACGTCACCACGGCGACATGCCCGTGACAGGTGCTCTCTGGCCGGGGCGGGCAATGTGGGGGAAGCAGGACGGGCCCCAGCAGAACCCAGGGCAGGGCGGGTCTGGCACCTTCTGCAGCTGGGCTCACGGCCCCAGTGACCAACACACAGCAGCAGCGATCAGGTCCACAACATACCCGGAGGCGCGGCAAGCAGAGGGGCTCGGGCCACTCGGCCCCCACGGTGTGGGCGCAGGTACAGGAGCAGCGGAGTCCTTCCCGGCTCTGATCCCACCGGTCCAGGTGGCCCAGGCGAGCGAGGCTGCGGCTGGAGGCTAAGCGTCCGCCCGAAGCCCCGCACCACCCAGCAGAAGGGCTCCCGCCCGCGCAGCCTCCTCGACAGCCCAGCCGGGCCGGTCTCTGTTTCCAGAGGTCATGGATGGAAGGTAAGGCAATTTCTAGAGGCCGCACTCTGCTCCCAGCTGCTGCAGCCAGAGGCTCCCCAGGCTCGCCGTCTGCCTTCCAGCCACATTTGAGCCAAGGGAGCAAGTACGCGGCAAAGTTAAAGTGACGAAGTTACAGAAATCCGGCCGGCTGTCAGAGGCCTGGGAGAGTACAGAGATTTCATAGGTTAGTGCAACGTTTCACTTATGACTTTGTCTACGTTTTATTCTCTTTCACTCAACAGAATAGCATTTTTACATTTCCAAGTATGTAAGGAGATGGCTGCCACCTCCCTCTGCACCGGGACAGCAGGCCGCTCGGAGAGGGTCTGCCTCTCAGGCCGCCCCGGCCGGGGGCTCCACGAGGTGGGCGTTTGGCAAGGATGCTCCAGGGTCGGGAGAGGGGGACGCCCGGCCCCTCTCTGGCCCCGCGTGGCCGGGACCCTCCCTGGCTCTCTTTGGTATCTCAGAAAACAGAGGCCGCCCGGCCCTCGCCAGGCCCTGGACCAGGTCCCGGCCAGCCGCTCCAGCAGGGCCTCTCCTTGGCCGTGGCCTTCAGCCGGCCGGCAGTGGGCCGTGCTGCCCGGGGCGGGGAGGCCACGGCGGTGGGCCCGGGCTCATTTCTTGTAGTGATTGGGGGCGTCCGCGAAGACAAACTTGAGGCGGTAGGCCTCGGCCAGCAGCAGGCTGACGTCTTCGTCGCCCCAGTGGGCTGTGGGCAGGTTCTGGAGGAAGAGCAGCAGCTCCTGGGGGGAGAGAGACAGCCTGGGTCAGACGGGGCAGCCAGCTGTGCCGGGGAGGGGGCCCCCGCGGGAGGAGCCCCGAGGAAACGCACAGGCCCACGGCGTGGTGAGCCGGGGGGGCCGCCGAGCCCCCGGGAATCGTGTCCCCTCCCAGCTTGAGCCCGAGGGCCCCAACGCTGCAGCCAGGAGGAAGCCCCCCGGGAGGCTCCCAGGGCCGCACGCACGCCCCCCGGCCTCCCGGCACTCTGGGGCCCAGGGCCATCCGGGCGGGGATGCCCAGAGCCCCGCCGCGGGGGGCCCTCGGGGCTCCGACCCAGAAGCCAGGCCTGGGCTCCGGTGCCGGCTATGCTGCGTCCCGCTGGTGGACCAGCCGCTGAACACCTCGGGGACCCGGGTTCCCCATCGAGACGAGGGCCCCGGCTCCCACCGGGGCCGCCAGTGCCTGGGCGCTCGGTGATGCGGGGGCCTGTGCCAGGCCTGCTGTCCTCACGACGCCCCTCCCAGCGCACGGCCCTCTCCCCACTCCCCACTGGAGAGCCACGCGTCGGGACGCTCCGCCAGTGCGGCTTCCCTGTTGCTGCTTTCCCTTCCTCGGTCCCGTTTCCTTTCGCATTTTGGACAATTTCTGGGGGCCTTTAAACTGAATTCATGGAGCAGACTTCACTGGCAGAACGTCCCCGGGGACGTATCAACGTCAATCTGCAGTCTTTCACCATTAGATGCAACTTACACGGATGCCAATCCAATTCTGAGCAGGTCGTAAATAAATACCTTTGGTTTTATTTTTAATCCACTTGGCTTCATATTATCATGACCTCGCTACCTGCAAGGTGAGAAGCAATACCCTCCCGTTTGCGGTAACTCAGCAACTCTACTGCACACTCAATTTCAGAATCTAATTTAGTCCCCCAGGTTCAGTGGACGGAGAGAGAATAGAAATGCCCGGTGGTCCGCAGCCTGCAATGTTAAAGAAGGAAAAATCTGTCCGGGTGACCTTTACGAGAGGCAGGGGACACAGCCGAACACATCCTTAAATGCAGATTTCTTTTTTTAAAAGGCCTGTCTTATTTACGAGCCAGGCAGCGACACCTCCGACCTGGGAGCCACGGCTCATCTATTAGCCACATCATTCGGGAAAAGGGCCACCGGTCACGATGCTGTCACTGGGTCACGCCCCAGGGGACCCGCCATCCCCTGTGATGATGACAGGGAGGGCCCGGTCCAGCAGCCCGCGAGGGCAATTCCGTTTTTCATCTTAACTTCTCTGTAAACAGTGCTGTGACCACGTCTGCAGAATAAAAGTTAAAGGGAGGTTTGCTCACAACGCCGAGGTTGTGAGGAATCAAAGACAAGTCGCGTCCCCGTGGTTCTTTTCTTCCCGCGTCCACGAGATGCCACCACGGCAACAAAGCCACGGCCCGGGGCATGCCGCCCCCTCCATTGGCCTGTGTCACCGTGCCCTCCCACGCTGGCACGTGCTGTCCGCGGTGGCCGGGAGGGACCGTGGCGATGGTGCCGTCCCCGCCGCGCAGCCTGGAGGCCTGCTGTTCTCAGCCCCCAGAAAGGTCACGGTCACCCCGGAGTCTGGAGGCCCGCAGCACCCGACCCCACAGAGGGCAGCGGCCCCGAATCTCGGGTTGCCCGGGGTCTCGGTATGACGAGTGGTCTGACTGTCCTCTGGACACTCGGGATGTCACCTCACAAGCATGTGGATCATGGCTGGTGGTCCCTTTTACCAGGCAGTCCCCTGCGGAGGCCCCGCCAGCACCACCCGGGCCACAGGCGTCGTCGTGCGGGTGACGGCAGTGGGGGGAAGCGGGGCAGGGTGAAGGGCGGGGCCCTGAGCTGGGCTGTTGCCGGGGACACGTTTTCCACAGAGTCCTTCCCGCTCTGACTTTTGCCTCTGGGTAGGTCCCAAGAGGTGAGCCTTCCAACGTTCAAGAGCAAATAATGTTTACGGCTTTGGGGACTTCTTGCCAAAAGAGTTTCACTTTTCCAGAGAGAGGAATTACTACGTTACCATCTGCAAAGTAGGATTATCTCTATCTCTTTCGTCCCTCCCAGGAAGGACGAAATGGTGACACAGTGGCATCCAGGAAGGTGGGCAGGGGTCCCCTCTCAGGGCCCCAGGTTCTCCGTCTGGTTGGCCCCCTGCAGAGGCTCCCGTGAGCCCAGCAGTCAGGCCGCACACAGCCAGACACAGAGGAGGTGGGTCCAAGCCCAGCACACCCCCATCGCGACCCCACAGAACCCTGGAGGCACATCCTTGGTGTCCTCACCTACGTCATGGGGTGATCTGTCTCCTCCGTGACATCAACAGGTCCACGTGTCCCCGTGTCACCGACAGGAAGCACACAGCACGCGGTGCCGACCTGTGAGCAGTCGCTAGGGCACAGTCGGCTAAAGGCACGCACACTTGTAAAGGGTGCTGAACGCGGGGCTCAAATCCAGCCCTGCGCCACTCAGCCGTGCCGGTCTCCCGGCTCTCTGTGCCTCGGTTTCCTCATCTGTAAATGGGGACAGTAACGCGCCTCCCTCTCTGGGTTGTTAATTTGCGCAGAGGGCTCCCAACGGTGCCAGAATGTACGAAGCACAGGATGAGCGTCACCTGCTGCTGCGATTATTCAACTAGCCCCCAATCACTGTTCGCGGGGGTGGTGACGTCACGGCAGCAGTAGTGGCGTTTGTGCCGAAGAAACTACCATCCGTGGGAAACGCCAGGGAGTCTGGCAAACAAGCTCAAGACGAAATGGAATCCTCCCAGGACAGTAGCTCAGAGGAGGCAGCGCCGGCATCTTGAGGAAGGAAACACGCCACACGTGTCGATCTACGGGCTGTGGCTAGGACCCCGGCCAGGGAGCCGCGTGGGACCCTTTTGGGGGGGCTTCAAGGAGCGCCTGTGGACTGGATCATCCAATTCTGGCGTCTGATACAAAAGGCACTGTGTGTCATCAAAACGGCCCCAAACAGTCGATTAGGGAAGAGCAGCTCTGGGTGCAAGGCAGACAGGTCCCCTCCCTCCACCTGCCTCTGCATCAGGGCACACGCGCCATCACATGGCCAGCTCTGCCCTCGGGGGCCAGAAAAAGGATTACGAGGCGAACAACCCTCAGCTCTGCGCAGGGGTCCGGCCAGGTGTGACTGGCTGGCGGCTCTCGACGCGGCTCCCCGTCTGCCCCCCCGCCATGGGTGTCTCGGTGGAGATGTGGGCAGATCACACTCCAGATCTCAGATACTTGGCCTGAACAAAAGTCTGCAAAATGTTTCTTAACTTTCATATTGATCACAGCCTGAAAGATAATGTTATAGATGTACCGGATTAAGTAAAATATTAATCTTACTGGTTTTCCCCTTTCTGCGAGGCTCCCAGAAGGTCTCCCTCGTGGCGGGCGTTCCTCTCCAGCGGACAGTGCTGCTCTGATTACACCCAACACAGCCCCCTGCTCCGGGCCAGCAGCCACGACGGTGCCGACCACACCCCCTTCTGCGGACCCTCGGGCACAGGACTCACCCCAAGGCTCCCAGGTTAAGGCCGGCTCCGCGCACGTGGGAGAGCACACCGGGACCAGAAGTTTACAGCCTGGCCACGCGCAGAGACGACTGAATTAATCATGACGGGGCTGAAGGCCCAGCTGCGAACTCTGATTATCTTCTCCCCTTAACTGAGAAGACGGAACAGCAACCCCTGCGCTGACATGGGCAGGTGACAGGCCTAATTGGTTTAATTCACTTCTCCACCACGTTCCGACAGTCAATTTGTGCAGCTCGGCCAGCACACCTGCCGCTGGGGAGCCCCGACTGGCTGCGGAAGGGTGGCCCTGGGTGCCACCTGGGGACGCCGTGGGGACACGCAGGCTGAGGTGGGCAAGGCTGGGGCCTCGGGCATTACTCCCACATCCTCAGCCTTCCAGGCAAGGAGACGGAGGCGGGGGAGGCAGGAAGCCTGGCCCAGGGCCTGGGTGGCTCGGCGCCTGTGCAGCAGGCAGGTCTGTCCCCTCAAGGCTGGGCAACGCCAGCGCGCAGGCGGCCGGGAACTCTGGGAGCCAAGGCTGCATCTGCCGAGCGGGGACAGCGGCAGGAGTGACCTCCAGGTCGGGAGGGTCCGAGGGGCAGTGACTCAGCCATGCTCGGTGCAGGAGTGGCCCTGTGGTCCATCATCGCCATGTCACCATCATCCCCCTGACACCCGGCGGGCCCTGGGGGCGTCACCGCCTCAGAGGTGCCGGGCAGCAAGATGCGCTGGTCTGGGCCCGCGTGGCCAGCCTCCCAGCCCCCTGCCCACCCAGGCGAGTCTCCAGGGACCACGCGCTCCAAAGGTCAAAGGTCACGGTCCAGGACCAAACCCAGTGCCCCGCAGCCGGTGCAAGGCCAGGTCATTTGTATTCCTGCCTGTGCAGGGGCTTCTGGAGCTTGAATCCACATTCAACATAAAATACCTGTTCTTGGTCAGTACATGTGTAAAAGGGAAGAAAAAAAGGAGCCGAGATTAAATTACACTGAAGCGGGTTTGCGGCGACCTGCCGGCAGCGCAGACAGCAGCGGGTTGCCGGGCAATTCTGATGGTCTGGGGGCTCTGGCCGGGCCTCCCTGGGCACCCCCGGGGGTGGGGGACAGGGCGGGCACGGCACCAGGAGCCGGGAGGCTGGCGTACGTCTGGCACATGGTCCTGGAGTCCTGCGTGACCGTCCAGCCCGCGGCTCTCTCCTTTCTGCACCTCCACCGTCTGCTCCCTCGGCCAGGACCTTCCCGCTGGCGTGGGGAGACGGGAGCCCGCCCTGGGCCACACGCCAGCGTCTGCAGGAGCAGGCCGGGCTCTGTCCCCCGCGTGGCAACGGCTGCTACAGGCAAGGGCGAACATGAACCTCGGGGGTCACCACTCAGAGAAGGTCCCAGGGCCGTCCCTCGAGTCAGTGGTCACCCGTGTCTACGACCAATCCCGGGGCTCCCACACGCCCCACCCCCGTGTCTACGACCAATCCCGGGGCTCCCACACGCCCCACCTGGGAAAGAGGAATCTGGGACCCCAGGAATCTTAGTGACCACTGAGTTCACGCCTGGCGCTGGGAGGGCTGCTTCCCCCAGGGCTACCCTCCTGAGCCCTGAACCTGACCTCTGCAAGACCCTGCCTCTCTGAGAGGCCATGTGCTCAGAGGGGACTGCCCCCCTCAAATGTGCCCTCCTGCTGTCCCCCCAACACTTAAAGGACGCCTCCTGGGGACCCGGCAGCCCTGGGCTGGAGGTCAGACAGCCGAGGCTCTGATCTGGTCCCTCCTCCTAGAGCTGCGAGCTGACCAGAGGATAAGACCTCGGGAAGCCCCCTGGGTGGACAGAAGGATGCTGGGCGCAAGCAGGGCTATGATGTTACAGAGGCCCTGTCCCGCTCCCCTGGCACACCCCCCTCCTGCACCAGCCACGGCCCCAGGAGGGCCCCAGAGGCCCTAGTATGAAAATTACCTATGAAAAGTTCACCCTTATTTCCCTTATTTTTAACCTATCACACTCGATTGTCGATCTACGGGCTGTGGCTAGGACCCCGGCCAGGGAGCCGCGTGGGACCCTTTTGGGGGGGCTTCAAGGAGCGCCTGTGGACTGGATCGTCCAATTCTGGCGTCTGATACAAAAGGCACTGTGTGTCATCAAAACGGCCCCAAACAGTCTGCCCTTTAGCCAGGAGATCAAAGAATACAGAACTCAACCGATGCTCAGCAGACTTGAAGGCGGCCCTGCAAAGGTCAGCCCGCCCAGCTCAATGCTCCTCCCAGGCGCGATTAGGGAAGAGCAGCTCTGGGTGCAAGGCAGACAGGTCCCCTCCCTCCACCTGCCTCTGCATCAGGGCACACGCGCCATCACACGGCCAGCTCTGCCCTCGGGGGCCAGACAAAGGATTACGAGGCGAACAACCCTCAGCTCTGCGCAGGGGTCCGGCCAGGCGTGACTGGCTGGCGGCTCTCGACGCGGCTCCCCGTCTGCCCCCCCGCCGTGGGGGTCTCGGTGGAGATGTGGGCAGATCACACTCCAGATCTCAGATACTTGGCCTGAACAAAAGTCTGCAAAATGTTTCTTAACTTTCATATTGATCACAGCCTGAAAGATAATGTTATAGATGTACCGGGTTAAGTAAAATATTAATCTTACTGGTTTTAAAGGTCAGCCCGCCCAGCTCAATGCTCCTCCCAGGCGGATGCTCGCTGGGGGGCCCGACTCGCCACGCCCAATCCTGCGTCCCCACCAGATTCGGACCCCGGCGTCCAGGAAGACAGAGCCCCTGCTGTCTCGGGTGGCGGGGAGGTGGGGAGGCTCAGGTCCTAACACCTTCCGGGAGGGGCTGGGCAGCTGGAGGCCGTCAGGGCCGTGCTGGGCCCCCTGGGGCTGCCTCCTGCCTCCCTCCCTCTCCCCTCCCTCCCAGATGGTCCCGTGACAGCTGATTCCTCTGGCAATCCAGTTATTAGTTTGAAAATCTTGTCAAGTTCTGGACCAAACAGGGCTAAAAATAGAAGGACGGTGACAGCCGGCCGGGATGGACAGCCAGCTGCCAGGCTGACCCACTGGCTGGTGACAGCCCTCCAGAAGGTAGGATATGGAAGGTGACACCGCAGAGAGCGATCTTCTGAGGACTCTGGGAGGTGCGCCTTCCTTGCAATTAATTTCATATTTCTTTGCCAAAAAAGGGATTCTAAAGAGAAAACACCTTTGGGTACTGAAAACACAAGCTTGACATGAGCGCCCCAATCGAGCGAGCTCTGCGTTTCACGCGCACGGCTGAGAGGCGTTTGATCAGCACACAGAGGATATTGAAAATCCCGGCACGGCCGGCTCCATCCCGCAGGGACCTGTCCGCTTCGTGGGCTGGAGGGATGGGCGGCTGGTCGCAGACGGGGTGCGATGGAGAGATGGAGATGCTGTCCATGGAGGCCCCTCGAGAACGCCCGGTCGGGAAGGACGCCCACTTACGGGGGGAGAGGCCCCAGGCCCATGTTTATCTACACGCAGCAGAGACGCCCCTTCCAAACGTGCGGAGGGCAGGCGCCGTGCAGAAGGCTCGGGAGCCTGGAGGTGGTGCCAGCTGTTACCCCCCGAGAAACCAGAGGAGGGGGTCACGGGAGGGAGGCGGGGGGGACTGCTGCAGGCTGCCATCTGAACCCGCCCCCCAGCCCTGGGGGTGTTGCCTGCACAGGCCAGCGGCAGCTCCCACAGCCTCCCACGTCCCGGGGGCTCCCCTACCAGGCTCTGGGGCGGGGACGGCGTCAGCCCGGTGGTGCCAGCCCACGTGGCTCCCCACATGTGGCCCTCTCCCCATGTCCAGTGTCCCCCCAGTGCTGGTCCTCCCTATTGACCCCCCTGGCCCCACCTTGCCTGCAGTTCACCGCCCATCCCCCCTGCCAGGCCTCTCAGGGCCGGGGGCCGCCCTCCCTGGAGCCAGGGTCACCCGCACCCGTGTCCCCACCCCCAGCTGTCCCTGAACCCCGTCCTTGCGTGTCCTGGGGCTGCCTTCCCCCCTCTGCACTTGTATGCTGCTCGCCATCACACGACCATGTCAAGGGCTCCCGAACTAAACATGTCCCCTCCCTCCCCCTCCCTCACAAAAGTCTGCAAAATGTTTCTTAACTTTCATATTGATCACAGCCTGAAAGATAATGTTATAGATGTACCGGATTAAGTAAAATATTAATCTTACTGGTTTTCCCCTTTCTGCGAGGCTCCCAGAAGGTCTCCCTCGTGGCGGGCGTTCCTCTCCAGCGGACAGTGCTGCTCTGATTACACCCAACACAGCCCCCTGCTCCGGGCCAGCAGCCACGACGGTGCCGACCACACCCCCTTCTGCGGACCCTCGGGCACAGGACTCACCCCAAGGCTCCCAGGTTAAGGCCGGCTCCGCGCACGTGGGAGAGCACACCGGGACCAGAAGTTTACAGCCTGGCCACGCGCAGAGACGACTGAATTAATCATGACGGGGCTGAAGGCCCAGCTGCGAACTCTGATTATCTTCTCCCCTTAACTGAGAAGACGGAACAGCAACCCCTGCGCTGACATGGGCAGGTGACAGGCCTAATTGGTTTAATTCACTTCTCCACCACGTTCCGACAGTCAATTTGTGCAGCTCGGCCAGCACACCTGCCGCTGGGGAGCCCCGACTGGCTGCGGAAGGGTGGCCCTGGGTGCCACCTGGGGACGCCGTGGGGACACGCAGGCTGAGGTGGGCAAGGCTGGGGCCTCGGGCATTACTCCCACATCCTCAGCCTTCCAGGCAAGGAGACGGAGGCGGGGGAGGCAGGAAGCCTGGCCCAGGGCCTGGGTGGCTCGGCGCCTGTGCAGCAGGCAGGTCTGTCCCCTCAAGGCTGGGCAACGCCAGCGCGCAGGCGGCCGGGAACTCTGGGAGCCAAGGCTGCATCTGCCGAGCGGGGACAGCGGCAGGAGTGACCTCCAGGTCGGGAGGGTCCGAGGGGCAGTGACTCAGCCATGCTCGGTGCAGGAGTGGCCCTGTGGTCCATCATCGCCATGTCACCATCATCCCCCTGACACCCGGCGGGCCCTGGGGGCGTCACCGCCTCAGAGGTGCCGGGCAGCAAGATGCGCTGGTCTGGGCCCGCGTGGCCAGCCTCCCAGGCCCCTGCCCACCCAGGCGAGTCTCCAGGGACCACGCGCTCCAAAGGTCAAAGGTCACGGTCCAGGCCCAAACCCAGTGCCCCGCAGCCGGTGCAAGGCCAGGTCATTTGTATTCCTGCCTGTGCAGGGGCTTCTGGAGCTTGAATCCACATTCAACATAAAATACCTGTTCTTGGTCAGTACATGTGTAAAAGGGAAGAAAAAAAGGAGCCGAGATTAAATTACACTGAAGCGGGTTTGCGGCGACCTGCCGGCAGCGCAGACAGCAGCGGGTTGCCGGGCAATTCTGATGGTCTGGGGGCTCTGGCCGGGCCTCCCTGGGCACCCCCGGGGGTGGGGGACAGGGCGGGCACGGCACCAGGAGCCGGGAGGCTGGCGTACGTCTGGCACATGGTCCTGGAGTCCTGCGTGACCGTCCAGCCCGCGGCTCTCTCCTTTCTGCACCTCCACCGTCTGCTCCCTCGGCCAGGACCTTCCCGCTGGCGTGGGGAGACGGGAGCCCGCCCTGGGCCACACGCCAGCGTCTGCAGGAGCAGGCCGGGCTCTGTCCCCCGCGTGGCAACGGCTGCTACAGGCAAGGGCGAACATGAACCTCGGGGGTCACCACTCAGAGAAGGTCCCAGGGCCGTCCCTCGAGTCAGTGGTCACCCACGAGCTGCCCTGGGCCGAGTTCACTTTGTGCCAAGCACCAGGCTACACGCTGACCTTCTGACCAATCCCGGGGCTGCCCCCCTCCCCCCGTGTCTATGACCAATCCCGGGGCTCCCTCCCCTCCCCCGCCCCCGTGTCTACGACCAATCCCGGGGCTCCCACACGCCCCACCCCCGTGTCTACGACCAATCCCGGGGCTCCCACACGCCCCACC
>NC_041219.1:49703389-49710809 GCF_002837175.3 Physeter macrocephalus | reverse complement strand
TCGCCATCACACGACCATGTCACGAGCTACCGAACTAAACATGTCCCCTCCCTCCCCCTCCCTCCACAGACGGGGGCACCCAGCCCGCACACACGGTGCCCTCGCCACAGCAGTGAGACCCCTGCTCCCAGGACCGAGCCCTCGCTCCTGGGTCCAGCCCACCCCGGCTCCCCGGGCCCTCCCGCCCTGCCCCGCTCGCACCCCAGCCCAGCCCACCACCACCTTTGGTGGGTGACCGCGGGGCCCCCTGGTTTCCCAGCCCACCCCCAAATCCATCACCAGCACGGCCGCAACACCGGCTTCGTCTTGAAAAGGAAAACCGTCCCCCAGCCACCCTGCTCTCCACAAGCCACCGAACAGCTGGCGCCGCTGCTGGCTCTACAGCCCAGACCCGCGGGCTAGGGTCCTTGCGGCTTGGCTCTGGTCGGCTCCAAGCCCACCCAGGCCACTCTCCCCTTGAGAGACACCAACATTCAGCTCCTCCTCCAAGGGCGTCCCCTGGTGCGTCCCACGACCGTCAGGTCCGGCGTGCACCGGAGAGCCCATCCCCGGCCACCTGAACTCAGTGCCGAGATGTGCTGCAGGCCGGCCCAGGGCCCCTGGGGGAGGGGGGGCATCTTCCTTCCCGAGAAAGGCCCTAAAGGAGACATTTATCTCCAGGGTCTACAGATGGTGACTCCCGCACTCCTCAAAGGAAGAGAAGAGAGCCCCGGGTTCTGGAGCAGGGCGCCCTCCACAGCGGCCGGCACGCAGTCACAACTGGCAGATGCCCGAGGAGACAGGAAAAGGCCACCCGGCCGGCCGGGGCTGACGGTGGGACAGGGGACAACAGGGTCCCATGAGGTGGGCTGCCTCAGGGCCAGCCTGATGGGGACACTCGGGGCCCCGACCCCTCTTCAGCCTCCCCCGAAACAGCCAGGGGCCCAGAAGGAGCCCCAGGGCCGGCCAGTGGAGACACTGCTCTCGCCTTTTGCAAGTGGCTGAGCTCAGAGAGACAGACCACTGGGAAAGCCACCACACGGTGGCCTTATGGCTCCCACGGGCTCAGGGTCCTCCTCAACCCCAGGGAGGTGGGGGTCTTCCAGGAAGGCCACCGGGGACCACCAAGACCTCCAGGCACAACACCTCGGTGAACTCCCCCAGTCCCAGGAAGGCTCTCAGCCCAGATGACAGCTGAGACACGAGACTTTCGCCCACCGGGGAGAGAGGCCGCCAGCAGGGCCACGGCTGGACCCACGGAACCAGGATGTTCCCCGACAGTGAGCCAGGCTCGCAGAGGCTGCATCCGGACCGCTGGTGGCACCGGCTTGCAGCAGAGCTGGTCTCACAGGCTCAGCAGCAAAATGGTATTTTCTCTGTTATACACGTTGTAAAGCTGATTAAATCTCCCTAGCTGTTCAAGTATGTTCTCACGTTGACTTTCCCGCCGCCCGGGAGGCCAGGAGGGACAACGCGCAGCGTGGCTCAGCCCGCGAGGCCCGCTTTCATGCCAGTGCGTGCTGGGGCCACCCTGTGAGATGCGGGGAGAGCGCCCAGGACCACGGGGGCGTGAGAGCGCCGCGCGTGCATACAATCGCCTCTGAGGGTGGCAGGTGGACTCAGAGCCGCTCGGGCCCTCCCGGTGGGCTCCTGGGAGGAGGCTGGAGGCACGAAAGGGGCATTTTACATGGATAACAGCCCTTTACCAGACATGTTCTGCAAATATTTCCCCCCACTCTGTGCTCTGTCTTCTCACGCCCTTGTCACTGTCCTTCGCAGAGCAGAAGATTTCATTTGAGCAAGTCCAGCTTACCAGGATCGCGTCTTTGGTGTTGCAGCTAAAAAGGCATCACCGTGTCCACGGCCACCCAGGTCGTCTCCTAGGTCGACTTCCAGCAGCTTCGTAAGTTCTGCGTCTCACACGTGGGTCTGTGATCCACGCTGGGTTCATCTAGCGAAGGTGGCAGGTCTGTGTCCGGACTCAGTTTTCCGCACGGGGACGGCCAGCTGTTCCAGCACCACGTGCCAAGAGGCCACCTCTGCTCCGTTGTGTTGCCTTTGCCCCCTCGTCAAAGGCCCGCTGACTACGTTTACGGGGCCTATTTCCGGGCTCTCCGTTACGTTCCAGTGGTCTACGTGTCTCTTCTTTTGCCACACACCCTGCGACCACACCCTCCCTCACCTGGCCTTTGAACACGCTCTGCTGAAACGCTGTGGGGAGTTTGGGTTCTGGGAGTTTCTCTGAGCACGAACCACCCGTTTTCGTTGGATGGCCCTGAAATAAACCTTGCTTCCCTCCAAGCGCCGACGTCTCGGTTCGTCTGGCCTCTCTGCGCGTCGGGCACTCGCACCTGCGTAGCGTAACATCTTGACGCCTGTAGCCTCGCGGTCCCTCTGGATGCTGGCCAGTGTCATCCTCCATCTTTGCTCTTCGCCAATACCGTCTGGGCCATCTGGGTCTTTTGCCTCCTTCCTATAAGCTTTAGAATCAGTTTGCCAACAATCCAATAACTTGCTGAGATGCTTACAGACTTTTGAAACTTTGAACAAGTGAATTCACAGCGACCTGGGGCAGGCGAGGGCCTGCCTGCTAGGTGTCCCCCGGCTCCCCGGCTCAGGCCCTGTGTGAAGGGCCCAGCAGTCATCTCTCTGGTGGCGCCAGCGGCGGCGCTGGCCCCTCGGCAGAGACCTCCCCAGCCCGCCCGAGCCGCCCTTCGGCAGGGGGCGTGAGTGGAGGCTCTGGGGCCAGGCCGCCCGTGCCAGCCGCCAGCGCTGCCCTCGCTAGGGGGTGAGCTGGGTGCCTCACCCGCCCCAGCTGTAAATGGGACGATGACAGCGCTGACCTCGTGGTGCTGCTGGGAGAACGAGGCGAGTGCACGGAGCCCACGGCTGGTGTGCGCCTACAACGTCCGCGCCCCTTCCCCCGCAGTTCCCTTACAACCCCCGTCTACTCAGCGGGGCTTCGGCTGCACCAAACGCTCCGTCCCCCTGACCCTAAGGCCCAGGATCTCAGCCACTGAAGTCGTGTCTGGGCACCTGCACGCGTCCCCCTGCAGTGACCTGGTTGACAGCGACACCCGTGCGCTCCAGAGCCCGCGGGAGCTGAGCGTGTCGGGGCCCGTGTGCCGGTCGGGCGACGTCCACGGGGCCGAGAAGGAGATCCCGAGGAGGGGGACTGGCCGGTGGGCACGAGGCTCCCCTGCCCCTGCGGCTCCCCTTCCTGGGGGCCCCTCCCGGCTGCCATCACCTCCTGAGCCCCCCAGCGGGGCCTGGAAGGTGGGGCTGGTGGGCCCTGGGTCAGCAGAAGCTGCCTTACTCCACCCCCCCACCCCCCTGCTGGCCTTTATGCTGCAGGCGAAAGGGCCTTTTCCCCTCGGGAGAAGGGGAAAGAACCTTCTAGGATGAGTAGACAAACTCCGGGAGAGGAACTCTGGGGTCACAAATGTCCCCTTACAGCTCACTTACAATGCGCAGCTCCACCGAGGGCCTCTGGCAGCCCTGGTGCAAGGCTCTGCCCTACGAAAAGAGACAGAAGCCCCAGCTCAGGAAGGTTGCGGGGAGGGGGAGGGATGGGGATTTGGGTGGTTCGGGCTCTTTTTCTACGAAAGAAGCCAAAGGCAGCGATATTTTAGAACACCCTTACCCTGGGTGTTGGCGAAAGGTTTGCACCTCCCATCCCTCCAAGTACACGACGCCCTGAGACCCTCTGTCTGGTCAGGCCAGAAGACCCTCAGGCCGCTTCTGGCCTGACCAGGAGCGATGGGGCAAGGGCCTCAGAAACCTCCGACCAAAGGGCTGACTCTGGTGGGAGGCCGTGGAGCAGGACACACGTGAAAGGAGGAGGACGCGACGGGGCAGTGAGCCACGAGGCTCTCCCATGTCTCCTGGATGCCGAGGCCCCCATGCCTCCTCCCTGGTCTCTGCCAGGCCCCAGGGACGGACCCCTGGGCAGGTTCCTCCAGCCAGGGCCCTTCCTGCGTGTGCAGGTCCAGAACGCACAGCAGACAGCACGCGGGGCCGAGGGGACCCTGCGGACGGGGCAGCAGGGAAGGGACCCCAGGCTCCCCAGGCCCGGCTCTGTGATTCAAGCCCCTGTTTCCCAGACACTGGGCGCTGTGTAAACAACCCTCCAGGGGGACACCGTCCACTGAGCTACAGGACAAGTGCCCTGACGGTGAGGTTTAAAATGCAAGCTTCTTCCTGGAAACTGTTCAAAACTAATGAACTAGCTGCATGGCAGGGCTTTTACCTCCTGATTCTAGTAAGACCCGGGCTGTAAATCGCCTGGCGTTAGGACACTTTCCTTTTGTTTTCAGGAATGTTAAAGGGTCACCATCAAGTACTCTGGACCTGAGATTTACGGACTTTTAGGGGCAAAAGTGTCTCTTCAGTCTTCATCAATTCAGAAAGTTGTTTAAAGGGGAGATTCTCCTCTGCCCCCTACCCTCATCTGCTCCACCAAGGGTCTCAGCGACAGAAGGGACACTGCTGGGCTGAAGCTGGGACTGGGGGTGAGGAAAGAGTTGGCTCCTAGGTCCTGATCCACGGGCATGGCCCCTGCCCCGGGAGACAGAGGCAGAATTTCCAGGAGAGGCCCTCCCGGAGGCCAAGGCTTTGGATCGGGTGTTCTCTTTCCAGAGCCACATTCTGGGGAGGTGTGTGGTTCCTTACGATGTCTCCACAGCACGGTCACCCTCAGGGCCTTTATATGATTTTACCATATGACTCAGTTCCTTGAGGGCAAAGGTTCGGACAGACTAGGCCCAGCAGGCCTCCGAACTTCACCGTGCTCGACTGAGAGCAGCAGGGCATGTGTCCACGTAAATGTTGAGTGGAGGGTAGGTGGGCAGATGGGTGGATGGGTGGATGGATGGATGGATGGATGGATGGGTGGATGGGTGGATGCGTGGATGGGTGGATGGATGGATGGGTGGATGGATGGATGGGTGGATGGGTGGATGGATGATGGATGGGTGTATGGATGATGGATGGATGGGTGGATGGATGGATGGATGGATGGGTGGATGGATGGATGGATGATGGATGGGTGGATGGATGGTTGATAGATGGGTGTATGGATGGATGGATGGATGGGTGGATGGATGGATGGATGATGGATGGGTGGATGGATGGTTGATAGATGGGTGTATGGATGGATGGATGGATGGGTAGATGGATGGATGGATGGGTAGATGGATGGATGGGTGGATGGATGGATGGATGGATGGATGGACTGATGGATGGGTGGATGGATGGGTGGATGGATGGATGGATGGATGGATGGATGGACTGATGGATGGATGGATGGATGGATGGATGGGCAGACAGATAAATTGATAGATAGACAGATTGATGTAGGCAGATAGACAGATGGACAGACGTGTTAGAAGGACTCCTGTTATTATTAGGTAGATGAGAGGGATGGGTGGTTAAATGGTTTGTCAGAAGGCCTAAAGGCATGGATACTCAATGGAGCATAGTAAGTCTGTATAGAAGGTTTACAGATATGGTAAGAGAGATATAGTTGGAATAGTAATTTAGCAGCAAATGGTATAGAATCAAAGCATCCTGTGCCTGAGCTATCAAATAACCAAATTCCTGGTCCATGTAGGAGACCTGTTAACAGCATCCCAGCATGAGTGGTCTGGCCTCTGTGAGAGCTAGGAGTTTACCACATCCTATCCACCACTCTGATGGATGGGTAGATGGATGGATGGGTGGATGGATGGATCAGTGGGTGAGTGGATAAATGGGTGGATGGATGCAGGAGCAGGTAGGACGATGGACAGATAAAAAAGTAAACAAAACAACGTCTGGGATGGTCCTGAAAGTAGGCTGTGGCTCTAACCTTCCCACTGGAAGCCAGCTAGTCCTGTGAGCAGCCAACCTCAGCCTGAGCCTGTGGGGCCACAGCTGTACCAGATTCCGTACGTGCTCCCAGCGCCTGGCAGAGGGCCTAGCACACAGGAGGCTTATGTTCCATTAGCACCATTACTGATCAAACTGATGCATAAAAACGCGAACACATTCTGTGCCAGATAACCATTTCATAGAACAAAAATTTCAGTCACATTCATGTTTTATCCAGTTGAGTGCTACTTGGGAACTAGTGGAATCTGACACATAAACTGTAAGCTTTAAATTAATATATTAGCCAAGTCGATCCCTTCCCTTCCTTTCCTGCCTCCCTCCCTCCCTCCCTCCCCAGGAAAACACAGCACAGAAAAATAATCCCATACTACATACTAATACTAATCCAATACTAATCCAATCCTCAACACTAAACGTGGCCAACAAAGGAAAAACCTACACCTTGAAAGAGGTGTTTGGTACAAACCTCTCGGCCCCATTTCTTCTCGCAGAATCGTGGGGCCTGGGGTTGGGCAGGCGGGTTGGGGTGCGGCTGGGAGCCCGGGGACGGAGTTGGATTGCCCTGGGGTCTGGTCAGCTGTGTGACCCTGGCTGGTCCATCTCTGAACCCCAGATGTAGGGACAACCCCACCCTCTGGCAGAGCTCTTTCAAGGATTAAAATGTTACACGTACAGAGCACAGTGAGCTCTGCAAAAGACACACAAAACACGGGGCAGCTCTTAGGAGGACTGGGATCTGGACCTCTCACTTGGGAGAACGGGATGGTGAGGACAGGTGACCAGATCAAGGACGTAACCCCGGGCGTGGAGTCTGCACCCCAGGCCCCCTCCAGCTAGCGCCCGCTCAGGGCCGCCTGTTGGCTGGTAGTTGGGAGAGGCGTGGTTTTCTTTTTCGGGGGGCTGGGGAGTCCAGTTCTCATAGGACCGACGCACCACCTCGGCACCAAGAACCACGTGGCAAGTGGCCCGCCACCAGCCCCGGCCCAGAGCAGCGACGCTGAAGCGTCCAGGGCCACCCCCAGGGCCACCACGTCCGGCTGCTGCACCAGGGAAGCTTCCAGGTAAACAGCCCGCTTCCTGAACCGCCCCCCGTGACCCAGGAGACCTAGCTTAAAACAGGTGGAGCCAACTGGCCACCAGGAAAGAAAGCGACAGCTCCACACACACACTCAGCGCCTGTGCCATCTGATTATTTCCACTGATCTCTAAATACATGCAGCTCAACTTCTGCTCAAAATTATGTCACTGCTCCCAAGGAGGAGAAATCGCCTTAAGAGTCGCGGGGCTTCAGTGGGGGCGTTGTGGCTGCTCCTCCTGCCCTGTCTCCAGCGTGACAGGGTGTCACCTAACAATGCGGGGCGGAGTGCGTGCGGAATCAGACTGGTGTTTAAGAGTGCGACTCTAGGGCTTCCCTGGTGGCGCAGTGGTTGGGAGTCCGCCTGCCGATGCAGGGGACGCGGGTTCGTGCCCCGGTCCGGGAGGATCCCACGTGCCGCGGAGCGGCTGGGCCCGTGAGCCGTGGCCGCTGGGCCTGCGCGTCCGGAGCCTGTGCTCCGCAGCGGGAGAGGCC
>NC_041219.1:49700479-49703169 GCF_002837175.3 Physeter macrocephalus | reverse complement strand
GCTCCGCAGCGGGAGAGGCCACGGCAGTGAGAGGCCCGCGTACCACAAAAAAAAAAAAAAAAAAAAAGAGTGCGACTCTAACCAAGGGCGACCCTGTCACAGGAGGCGTCACGTCGTTTGACTCTGCGACAAGTTCGCAGGCTGGCATGCACGTCCCAGCAGGAATGAGGTTTATTCCAACGGGATTATTTGGAAACATAAACCCAGTACTGGGGGCTCCCCTGGTGGTGCGGTGGTTAAGAATCCGCCTGCCAGTGCAGGGGACACGGGTTCGAGCCCTGGTCCGGGAAGATCCCACATGCCGCGGAGCGACTGGGCCCCTGTGCTCACAACTACTGAGCCTGCGCTCTAGAGCCCGCGAGCCACAACTACTGAGCCTGCGCCCTAGAGCCCGCGAGCCACAACTACTGAGCCTGCGCCCTAGAGCCCGCGAGCCACAACTACTGAGCCTGCGCCCTAGAGCCCGCGAGCCACAACTACTGAGCCTGCGCCCTAGAGCCCGCGAGCCACAACTACTGAGCCTGCGCCCTAGAGCCCGCGAGCCACAACTACTGAGCCTGCGCCCTAGAGCCCGCGAGCCACAACTACTGAGCCTGCGCCCTAGAGCCCGTGAGCCACAACTACTGAGCCCGCGAGCCACAACTACTGAGCCTGTGTGCCACAACTACTGAGCCCGCACGCCTAGAGCCCAGTACTCTGCAACAAGAAAAGCCACCGCAAAGAGAAACCTGCGCACGGCAACGAAGAGTAGCCCCTGCTCGCCGCAACTAGAGAAAGCCTGCGTGCAGCAACGAAGACCCAACACAGCCAAAAATAAAAATAAATTAAATTAAAAACACAAACAAAACCAGCACCAAGAGCCAAGCCTCACCCCGCAGCAACGCCTGATTTCTACAAACGTGCACGTCGGCTACGGCAGCACCAGTGCAGGCCCACGGCAAGCACTGACCCCCGGACAGGAAGTGGCCGAGAGCAGATGAGAGAGTCTGCAGGCAGAGGCTGGCCCGTCGCCCTGAGACCCCTGGGGAAGGTGGCTTCACACCTGTCCCCGTGGGTCACCCTCCGCACGGCCCCTATCGGGACCCCGTGGGAGCACAGTCTCAAAGCTCCCTGCGGAGAACAAGAAGGGTGGCAACCCCGCTATGACAGCGATGAAGGGGCTCGGGTCCTCCAGGGCAGCTCAGTGCCTGGGCGACGTGGGTCCCGGGCGCGTACCCGGGATGGGGTGTGTGGGACGTGTGGCCGCACGTGGTTCCACGCCAGTGCCAACTGTATCCCCTGAGATGCTCCAATCAGCAGCCTCCGCCCCAGACACCCCACCCAGAAGTTAGGCCTGGGGGAGTGGCCTTTGGAGGCCTGAGTCCTGGCTCCTAATCGGTCACTGACGAGCCCAGGGGTGACTCAGTGTGGACACACGGCAGTGAAACACACGAGGTCAGCTTCTGCCAAAGGCTTGGTGTGGGACGCACAAGGGTCTTTCCAGGCCAAGGGGCCCCAATCCAGGCTGGGCCGCCAGGGGCGATGGCCACAGCCTCCAGAGCCGGCCGCACGTGGGTTCTAGGCTCCTGCCAAACAGGCAGCTGGGAAGCACACAGCTGTCCACTGACACCCCGAGGAGGCTCCCCCAAGGACGTGCCGGCCTGGACGAGAAGAGGAGGCACCTGCTGGAGCCCTCACCCCCGAAGGGACAACGTGCCAAGCAGGGCCCCGGGGGGGCGCGGGGGGCACTGCAGACACAAGGTTCTCGCAGCTTCTCCAGGAACACACACCCACGTCACGCCCAGCTTCAGGTACCCGCGGTCCACTGCCTGACCCACTGCCACGCAAGGCCGAGGGCACCTGGGGTGGGGCGTGTGTCCTTAGCCGGAACACACAAAGCACACAGAGCGCGGTGGGCGGGGCCCAGTACCTCCACGGTCACTTTCACAGCTGTAACTCTGGGCGTTCTCCTTCAGTAAGGGTGGGGGGCCTGGGGGGACCCTGAGATGCTCTACCTTCCCAACTCCTTGACCAAGATAGCAGGCCTCAGAATTACAGGGGACTAGGAATCCTTCAGGTGACAGTGGCACTAGTGATGCGTCTCCACAAGCACCTGTGCTCCCCCCGCGTCCGTGACAATCCTGAGCGCGGGTGCGGGTCCCCATCCCTCAGAGGAAGGCGCCGAACCCCACACAGGGACACACTCTGGTCTCGGCTGGGAGGTTCGCCGGGGGCTGGAGGTGCTCAGCACGGTGGGGCCCCTGCTTCGGGCGCAGAGTGGGAGGCTGGGGACGGGGGCAGCATAGCTGCAGCAGACAGAGCCCCAGGAAAGCCTGCCCCAGCAGAGAAGGAAAGATGGGGGGCATGGTGGGGTCCTCAGCTCCCTGACAAGAGGCAGCAGGTGTCCCGTCTGCCTGCTGCGAGGGGCGCGAAGAAGGGCGGGAGGCCGGGTGTCTGCAAAGCTCCCGCATCCTGTCCAGCTGGACCCTCCACCCCCGCCGGCCCAGCTGAGGATCAGACACACTAAATAAGAGAAGACCAAATATTGTTTCTCTGCATGAGGAATTACAAGATCAATGCAACTTCTTCTGCGTGCTGTATATCAAAAAACAAACACCCCGGGCTTCCCTGGTGGCGCAGTGGTTGGGAGTCCGCCTGCCGATGCGGGGGACGCGGGTTCGCGCCCCGGCCCGGGAAGATCCCACGTGCCG
>NC_041219.1:49692181-49700334 GCF_002837175.3 Physeter macrocephalus | reverse complement strand
GGGCCCGTGAGCCGTGGCCGCTGAGCCTGCGCGTCCGGAGCCTGCGCTCCGCAACGGGAGAGGCCGCGGCAGAGAGAGGCCCGCGTACCGCAAAAAAAAAAAAAAAAAAAAAACCACGCCCCGAAACTGAATTAAGAAATCCTATCATGTTTGCCCCCCAGGCCTGTGTGGTGGTGTTGCCACGCTGGTGTTTTCATGCAGGTGTCTGTGGAAGGTGGCAGGATGGACCGCATGACAGCCGAGGTGGGGCTGTGAGGGAGACGTTTTAATAAGGCCCGAGATGTAATTACATTTCTTCAGGGACTGAACAGATGAGCTTCTCTGAGTTGATCTACCTTAGATATCACACACCATTAATGAGATAATAAGGGCCTTTCAATTAATGATTTGAATGGTGGGTGTAATTTTTTTCTTTAATGGCAAGACTAACTCACAGCAGAAATGAGCAGGGAGAGAGATGCTCTCAGCTGCCCTCCACCTCACCTGCAGGGCAGGTTCGCCCTGATGGAGGCTCGGCTGGGAAACCTCCAGACCAAGTGGGCTGTGTCAGGATGCAATCCAGGCCCCGAGGGAGGGAAAGGGCCTCAGTGCTGGGGTTGGAATGTCACTCTCCACCAGGAAAGAGAAATTCTTCCTTTGTGAAAGGGAGGGAGGGGGAGGGAGGGGGAGGGAGGGAGAGGATGGGGGAGGTGGGGAGGGGGAGGGGAGGGAGGGGGAAGGGACAGGAGAGGAGGGAGGATCCACCAGTACTCCCAGGGGTCCTAAAAAGCAGCCCTGCAGAACCAGGGTCGCTTCCCCAGCAGATCCCAACTTTGCCTCGCAAGCTGGAATTGCCTGGGCCTTCAGAGGCACCCAACAGCGAAAGCCAAAGCCTGCACTGCGGGCAGCCCTTGCTGGGCAAACTCTGGGGGCGTGGGTCACGCTCAGGCTCTGGGGCCGGGGGCCGGCCACCCCAAGCAGCCCTCAGCAGCGCGGGCTCACAACCTGCTCGGTCCCGGACCCGGGGACTTTCAGAGGTGCCACCTAACAAGCCATTAAAATACAGCCAAACTTCACATGAAAATACACTTTTTCTTTTACAGCATGAAAGGGTTTTAAAAATTATTATTTTGGAATTATTTAGCGGCAAGTAATTCACTTAACTGAGGATCGACTACGGTTCCTAAGAAGCCCTTGTGGGTGCCGGCACTGCTGGGAAGCGACGAACTCTAACCCACGTTTATGCTCCAACACCGTCACGTTTAAACGAAGGTGAAGTTGAACAGTCAATGAAATGGACAGGATGTTACTTTTTATAGACGTCACCTGAATGTTTGTTGACTTCACCTTTTGGAGCCCATTTTCGCCAAGTCGCAGAGAACACACGCTGCTTCCTGAGACTGCGGTGGCCGCCCTGCCCCAAGCTTGAGCCCAAACTGGGTCCTGAGGGAGGCTGAATCTCCACGTGAACTCGACGGCCGTCCCAGGGGAGCTGCGGCCTTGGTTCAAAATGTGTCACGTAGATAATCCACAGGTCCTGAAGATTCTCCCAGGCCTGACAAAGAGCGCCACGCTGCCACCCGACACGGCTGGGGCGTGGGAAACGGCCACCCCCGGCCCGGCCAGGCCCGCTTGCAGACTGAGGACGAGAGCTTATGGGTCTGAGCTGCGAGCTGACTCTGGACCCCCGGCTGGGGTGACCCCCAGGGAGGCGCAGCCCTCAGAGGGGCGCTGGCGGCCGTCTCCTGGTCACTCCACACTGACGGTCAGAAGCGCCTTCTGCCGGAGGAAGAGTAGGTGAACCCGGGGAGAGGCGGACAGCAAGGGCCCAGCTCCAGCCTCGTCTGTCAGAGGGGGCCTGATGGCCCCGCTGTGCCCACAGCGTCCCTGCTCCGCGAGGCAGTGCCTCCGGCTTCCCCGTGTGTCCAGGGCTCAGCCCAGGCAGACGCCACCCGCCCGCCAGGAGAGAGGCAGCGGCAGGCCGAGGAGCTTCTCGTCCGCTTTGTGGCCGTGGATCTTACAGGAAACGGCAGCGGCCCAGCCACGGAGCTCACACCCCTGTGTGTCTCACAGCACCGTCAGGAGGACGCGGAGCGGGCTCACTGCTGGCCCGGCCCCTGCAGCAGATCCCGCATTTCCGCACTTCGAGAGGAACCCACTTCCACCTGCCAAGGACACTCCCCTCCAGCAAGGTCGTAAACTCACACGGCACTTGCTGTGCACCCAGGCAAGTAGGACGGGACACCGGAGCCGGAGGGAACCGAGCACCCACCCGTGGCACCCGTGCGTGGCGGCGTCTCCGCGTCACCGTGGGCCACCCAGCCCCCCGCATCGGGACCTCTGGGGTTGAGAGCCAGGGACCTGGGCTTTCAAAAGCTCCCGGTCTATTCAGGTCCCCGACACGATGGGACAGATGGACCCAGAGGAACACGGGAAGCTCAGAGGCCAGGGGCCATCCGGGACGCCAACTATCGACCAGGATACCAGAAAGAGAAACATGGCGAGTTCACAGCTCGGGACACTGTCCAGAGACGGAGACCTGGCGATTTGCAGACTGAACGGGCCCAATGACCACTCTGGCAGGATGACAGAAGGACACCTTACCAGACGCCTCAAGCGGGGGACAGACAAAAGTCCCCCGAGGTGGGCCACGGGCAGAAAGGCGGGAATAAAGGCCCGGAGTCAGATGGCACTACCTCTCCCAGCAGCAGCGCCGGGCACGAGGAGAGCGTGGAGCGGCGTGTCCAACGGCCAGAGGGGCCGGCTCCGCCCTCCACGCCGTCCCGTCCCCGAGGGAGGACGGGACACCCTCACCCTGACTGCCCGCCGCGCTCCTGGACTCTGGGGGCGGCAGGGGATCGGCTGCGGGAGCACCAGCCCAGCGAGGGGGCAGGGAGCGCCCTGGGCAGGACACCGGAGGACGCTGCGGGCAGTGCCCGCTCGCGGGATTTCTGGAGAAGCTGCCGCTTCCGATAAGCCACGGGGGGGTGGGGAACCTGTGAAGAATTCGCAGAGAACGTGGGGACACGACTGCTAAGTCCAAGGGCGATGGGAGGGGACCGACTGACTCCCGGGAGCGGCACTTGGCCCCCAGCGAGGGGCAGCCCGGCCAGGCCACCCTCTGACCGGGACGCTGGGAGCCGGGGGCCACGGGGGGCAAGAGCGAATCCGCACCTTCCTTTTCTGATGGCAAAGTCGTTTTTCAAATAAATCAAGAAAGAGCTATTTAGAAAGACAGTGGTAAATACAAAACACAAAAACTAAAGACATCCTAAGATTGAAACTGGCACCGTTTGAAGTGAGGGGAAGGTGGGGAGGAGGAATGGCTTGTTTCTGGCGAAAAGGCGTTTAGAACTTTACGCCTTTTAAAAATATATATACACACGTAGCTTTCACATTCGTTTAAAAATTGTGATGACTGGGCGAGAATACGTGGGGGCCAACCCCACCCACCCCTCCGCTTTCTGTTCGAAAACCCTCTGCTGAGCGGTCTTCCGAGCACTGATGGAAATGCCACACCCGAAGGGACACCGCTGCACCGCCACGCAGAATCCTCAGGATCTGAACTTCAACGAGGGCCGCGTGGCTAAAAAGCCAACGCTGTCTCATCTCAGCTCTGGTTAACAGTCCTGCCGGACCCCGGCCGCGCCCGTGGCTCAGGATCACGTGGAGCCCGTCGTGACAGGGCGAGCCACGCAGAGCCTGAGACTCACCGCCGAAGGGGTGACAGCGCTCATCACGGCAGCCCGCGAGAAGAAGAAGAAGATCGGGCCCCGGGAGCAGGTGCCGACAGGGCCCCGGGAGCAGGTGCCGACAGGGCCCCGGCCCTGCCCCGCGGGCGCTGCCGCCTCACGCTGTCCGTACAGGGATGTGCGCTTTCACTCGGGCCGAGGCCAGGTGTGGCCAGGTGTGGCCTGGGGACGCGCGGACACAGAGCGGCACGCCGGCTCTCCAGGTGGCAGTTGGCGGCCTGGGTGCAGCCCCGGGGCCACCAGGCCCCGCGGGCTCGGGTTCCACGTACTCATCCCCCGGAGAGAGCAGGACCCACCGCAGTGAGGGCTGATTTAACAAGAGCACAGCGCGTCTGAGGACGGTCGTGGGACAAAGGCTCCCACTTTGTTCTTCAGACGCCCGTGGAGAGGGCGGTTCTTAAAGGGACACGACCCTGGGAGGGCAGGGGCCACCAGGGGGCTGGGTGGAGGCAGGGGCGGGAACCCAGCGAGGGGTGGGGACAGCCAGCTTCTGCCTCCCCTCCCACTGGCCACTCGCTGAGACTACCAGGCGCACCGCCACCCCCAGGGGCCTGTCCTCGGGGAAGACGGAGAACCACGGAAACGTGTCGCAGACACTGGGGCGGCAGGAGGGGCGGGCGGCGTCAAGGAGAACCCCTCAGATGGGCGAGTCGTCCAGGCCCGCGCGCGCGGGGACGGCGGGGGGTGAGGACCACCTGCCCCGGAGACAACGCGCACCGGGCGCTCTCCGAGACCGGGCGCCTCGATCGGCAAGCCTGGCACGCGGACGGTCACTCCCTCCGCGGCCCAGCCCCTCCCGCCCTGCAGGGAAGGTGCTGCCGCGGGCGCCACACTGTTCCAACGGACCACGGGGCGGACGTGGCCTCCTGCCAACACTGACGGTGCCCGGCCCGGTGATGGAAAGGAGCCCGCGGCCACGGTAACGGGCGCGCAGGAGGCCGCGGTACAGAAGGACCCAAGCCGACTCCACGTGCGGCCACGGGCTCGCCTCCTTCCTCCCGACAGGCCCCAAGCCGCCACGGAAGAGCCGTCGCTTCTCCGGGCTACAAACCCAGCGCCGGCCTCTACGGCTCGTTCACCCTGACCCGGCTGGCTCACTGACGGGTTCCCCGACCCGCCGGCACCGGGCACGTCTCAGCACCGGACGACACGGCCGGCAGAGCTCCCATCCTGTGAGCCCGGCCCGGCCCCTGCCCTGCCCTGCCCTGCAGGCTTCTAGCCCCGGGCCCGAGGGCAGGCGAGCTGCACCTGCCTCCCGGGATGCTCGGCCCGGGATGCCCCCCGCGGCTCCCCGCCGTCCTTCCCGTGCGGACAGACACTTGTCCCAGGTCACGCTCCCGCCTGCTGGGGGCGGCGTGGCGGCAGAGGTGAGGCTCGCTGTTCAAAGGGCAGGGCGGCAGCAGGCCAGGGCCCAACACCGCAGCATGGGCGGCACTCGGGTGGGCCCCGGCCCCTCCTGCTGGCCGCCCTTCCCGGCCAGGCCGCCCCGGCCCGCCTGCCTGCCCTGTGGGGCGTGAGCGCACCCAGCCACGGCCCCGCCACCCGCCCGGCACCGCGCGAGCCCTCCTTCCTGAGAGCTTCACGACGTCACACTAGACCGCGCGGCAAGGGGTGGGCACCCCTGGAGTTCCCAGTCGGGGAAGGTCCCAGCCGCTGACACTCCATCCGCCTCCGCGGCCACGCACACCCACGCTTCAACACACGCGCCACCCCCGGGAGCACACAGGAAAGCACGATCCACCGGGAGATTTGTTTCCAACTGACCCAATTTTGTCTTTAAGATGTCTTGAAATGATGAAGAAAGAGACAACTGATCTTTACATTGACATTTCCTGACATTTGCTGCTTCAGATGAACGCAAGATGAAACTCAAACCGTTGGAGGTTAACCCGTGGAAGGCCACTCGGCGGAGCAAAATCAGTGCCGCTTGGCAAAGACGCGCACCCTGCCCCGGGGCCACTCCTCTGACCCAGCGGAGGGGATGACGCCAGGGAGCTAATTAGCTGCCTCGGGGGGACTGAGTGCACCCTGGATCAAAACAGCAACGGACTTGTCCAGGAGGCGCTGGAGCTCCAAACGCAGGCGAGCCGGACGGCGCTGGAGGCGAGGCCGTGACCCCACGCTTGAGGCCTCAGTGACGGGGCATCGGGGGGCCCCGCCCAGGGGTCCCCACGGACAGAGGGCAGGAAGATCTTCCGGAAGGTCGCGCCGACTCTGCCGTCTGGTTTCAGAGCAAAGGGAGGGAACGGAGTGGGGACGGGCAAAGGCGCGCAGAGGCGGCCCCTCCATCCCGTCGGAGGCCCCGAGACCTCACGGTCGTGGACACCCCACACCCAAGGGGCAGAGGACACTCGCCGGGGGTGACGGCCCCCGCAGGTGTGAGCACAGGCTGTCTCCGCTCCACCCGCAATTCCAAAACTGCGGCTGATCTTCAAAGGCCTGGAAGTCCAACCTGACAAAGGCTCTAGCTGACGAGCACTTACGCGGAGGCCTCTGGCAAAGCAAACGAATTCCACGGGGCTGCGGCCAGAGGCCGAGCACACCGGGCGCCAGCGTCCAGGCCGGAGGACACGTGATGGGCGAGGACAGGTGAGCGGTGAGGTCGCGTGGCCCTGTGTCTGCACGCTGAGCCCGGCTCGGTCTCCTCAAAGCTCAGGCTTTGGATCTTGTTGTCTTCCTTTCTGTCTCTGTACGTCAGAGATGCCCCAGGGATTCTTTCAATGGCTTTACTAGTAGGCTCTTCAGCAAAGATCCCAGAAGTCTGCAGTGAGGTGCATTAGGGTGGCCTGCTGAGTGCAGGGCCGGGCCGGGGGATGGGGAGGCCAGCTGGGAGGGGGCTTGAAGGTCACGTACTGGAATCCAGCCCAGTCTGCACACAGATCCCGCACGGTTATTTAGAAATGACCCCTTCCAACCCCTTCTCTGATGACAGGGAACCGATGACTTGGCAGAAGAAGCCTGGTCCAATGAGCACAACACAGGCTTTGAGGATGAGGGATGGGCGAGACCAGGCGGGGCCAGAGCCCTCCGCCACGGCCACCTGGCCCAAGGGAGGGGACAGCCGGGGCGCCGTGCGCAGCTTCCGAGCCGCCACGGGCAGGCGGGAGCACACCGGTGGGCACGCTGGGAGTCCTCACGTGAGACGGACACACGTCTCGCCCCCGGGGACCACGTGGTGCGCGTGCCTGTGTCTGCACGTGCACATGTGTGTGAGCTGAGGGACAGAGTCTGCGGGGATCCTGGTGCAGTGGGCCACCTGCTGAGACGCCCAGAGGACACTCAGGGACCTCGGAGCCCAGCGTCACTGAGCAGGGCCCCCAGCCAGGCACCTCACAAAGGGGTCTCACCTGCCTAAGGCGGGAATGAACCCGGCTGAGAAAATCATGCTGACCACACTCACTGAGAGGACGTGGAAAATACAACAGACACTCAAACAGGAAAATTAAAATGTCCGTAATTCTACTAACCTAAACTAAAGGCCGCAAACACGGTGACCTGCTTCTGTTAAGTCTTTTATAAAATTTTTATTTATTTATTTATTTTATTATTCATTTGGCTGCGCTGGGCCTTAGTGGCAGCAATGTGGGATCTAGTTCCCTGACCAGGGACTGAACCTGGGCCCCTGCATTGGGAGCGTGGACTCTTAGCCACTGGACCACCAGGGAAGTCCCTGTTAAGTCTTTTTATTGTGCATATAAGACAAGCAAACTTGGGATCATTTCTACATGTATATACACATGTAAATATATGTATGCATTTTATATATATGTATACATGTAGGTGTTTCCTATATGTGTAGTGCATAGATTTGTAATGTTGAACACATGTACACATATTTTATATACACATACACATGCAGATTATGTTTACATGTGTAGATGTGTGCATCTTATGTGTGTATGTGTTTATACATGTGTGTATATGGACATGCGTGTTTTATACATACATAAAGAGAGTGTGTGTTTTACATGTATGAACATATATAGATGTGTGTGTGTGTGTGTGTGTGTATGTACGTGTGTAGATGTGTGTGATTTCGGGTCACACTTTTCCCCCCACATAGAAATATCCTGAGAACACTTTCTAACATCAGTGACTATTATTTGAAGATGTGATTTTTGGTAGTTAGAAAATATTTCAACCAGCAACGTACGATAATCCAGGGCACTCTTCTGCCAACGTTGAATATTTAGGCTGTTGACAATTTGTTTTCCCGTAATTATAAGCAAGCGGAATTACCGGATCAAAGGTAAGGCTCTTGGGCTTCCCTGGTGGCGCAGTGGTTGAGAATCTGCCTGCCGATGCAGGGGACACGGGTTCGAACCCTGGTCTGGGAGGATCCCACATGCCACGGAGCAACTAGGCCCGTGCGCCACAACTACTGAGCCTGAGCGTCTGGAGCCTGTGCTCCGCAACGAGAGA
>NC_041219.1:49618732-49691946 GCF_002837175.3 Physeter macrocephalus | reverse complement strand
ACTCGCCGCAACTAGAGAAAGCCCTCGCACAGAAACGAAGACCCAACACAGCCAAAAATAAAATTAAAAAGAAAAAAAAAAAAGGTAAGGCTCTTGACACAGATTATTAACAGCTCTCCAGAAAGGTTGTATCTCACACCCCTCGTAGCAATGAAGGCACAGGCCTGCTTTGTGCCAACTTCACCGATTTTAAGAAAGTGCATTTTAAAGAGCATCGCTAAGTTGACAGGTAGCATGTTTCAACTTTCAATTCTTCACATGTGATCGGAGGACATCTCAGGCTTCCTGGACAGCTTGTCTCACCGATCGGCTCATCCCCACCCACTGTGTTTCCCATGTAGACATTTTCTTCTTAGTTATTTTGTTTATGATCTTTCAGACATACAGACATTTACAATTTCAAGGCTTAGCTTAAAACGTGTCACCTGAGAGAGAGCTGGCACCTTCTTAGCTTAGGCACCTGGGACCATTTGCAATAATTTGGGGTGTTTGGGTCCCCACAGTCCTATACGTTCTAGCCCCAACTGAGTGGGAGGGTGGGGCTGTGGTTGGGGAGTCTCCAGGGAGACTTTCCTTCATTCCCGTCCCGTTCAGAGCCAAGTCTCAGAGAAGCAAGAATCCACACGCCCAGCTCTCTGTCTGTCAGGCTTGCTTGCTTGGGTTCAGGGGTCCTGACTCACGCAGAGAGTGTTTCTCACTCAACACCCACCTGCTCAGGCTCCAGGCTCTCTTTGGTGCCCTGCGCCAGGCTGTCTGCACTTGGGGGCTGCCCACCCCCCCAGCAGGAGCCAGCGGCTGCCCTCAGGGCCAGCACCAGTTCCATGCTGGCTACTCCTTGAAGAGTCCACAAATTTAGAAAATCCACTTTCCATGTCCATGGTGTGTGTGTGTGCCTGTGTGTGTGTGGCGGGGGCTGCATGTACCACATGGGGGAGGACGAGGGGGGCCTCACTGAGCACTTAGTTGTCATCCTGCAGAAACAGAAGGATACTGCAGATTTTATGGGACAGTCCCTGGTCTTTCCCCAGGTATTCGAGATTGTCGATTTGAGATATTCTTTAGCATGTCAAGATGAATGTTCTCTTATTTCTAGATTATTAAGAGTAGGGTTGGTTCTTCCTTTCTATTAAACTCAGGAGAAGCTACTGAATCTCTTAAGACCCCCCGTGCCTTGATGGCGCTGGTTTACTGCTAGGCTGTTACAACAACAGTGAGCAGGGAGGAGTGAACACAGCTGCCCTGACTTTGGGGGCCTGGCTGCAGGGCCGCCCCTGGCTGGCATCTGGAGCTTGGCTCCTGCAAGCTGGAGCTGTGTCTCCGGGGCCAGCCTGCCAAGACTGCCTGCACCAACCACATGATGCGCGGTGAGCACTGGCTGTCCTTCCGGGATCTGGAGTTTTGGTGGGGCAGAGGGTGCCTCCACCACCCGCCCCAGTAAAAACCTTGGGCCTGGGCTTCCGTCAGCTCCTGGAGGGAGGCGGGCCCTGCGGGGCTCCGGTGGGGAGGCGGGCCCTGCGGGGCTCCTGGAGGGAGGCGGGCCCTGCGGGGCTCCGGTGGGGAGGGTGTGAGGAGACGCTCATCAACGCCCTTCCTAAGCCATTCATTTAACGTTACCATTGGTTCCTTCACCGCATTTTATCATAAGCTGACTTTATTTTTCCATCTCTAACTTCTTCAGTTAAAGAGTTACCAGGCTTTTTAAAAAAATGTGTTTAAATAATAAAAGGCATTTCGCCCATGAATTTGTTTACAAGCCCAGCACAGGCCACACCCCACACATTTTTTTTTCCCCTTTGCAGGTCACCAATTTTTAGGGCGTTTCGAATATTTTGTGATGGGCCTGATTGAGGTTCATTGATAGAAAAAGGGAACCAAGAACTGCAAATGTGAACTTTACAGACAGTAAAGAGGAGTCTATAAGGTCCCATATGTTTTTTTTTTTTTTTTTTTTTTGCGGTACGCGGGCCTCTCACTGTCGTGGCCTCTCCCGCCGCAGAGCACAGGCTCCGGACGCGCAGGCTCAGCGGCCACGGCTCACGGGCCCAGCCGCTCCGCGGCATGTGGGATCCTCCCGGACCGGGGCGCGAACCCGTGTCCTCTGCATGGTCAGGCGGACTCTCAACCACTGCGCCACCAGGGAAGCCCCGTCCCATATGTTTTTAAATTTATTCTATAATTACAGGATCACTTTCATCTTCACCCGTGTACTCTGAAGAGGGCTCTCTAATTTCCAAACGCTTGATTTCTCAGGTTTAACTTGATTATCTAATTTTAAAGGATTATGCTCGGCAAATGCAGTCCGTACTATTCCGGTTTTTCAGATTTTGACAGTTTTTATGGTCTAGATCAGATGATTAATTTTGTAAATGCTCCACAAACTCTTAAAAACAGATGCATCTCTGTACGATTCAGATCCTACCCAGAGCTTTTAAGCCGTCAGACCCACAGCAGCCTCGTTTTTTATCCTGATCAAATATTCTGAGCCTCCTCCTAAGGCTGCTCCATTCGATGTCTTTCTGTTTGTAAAGTTTTAGACTCAGGTTTAACCTGCAGACAGAGGAAGACTTTGACAAAGTGAGACATGGACCACCGCGTCCAACACCCCAGAGCCTCTGCCAGACAATGTCTAACAGCAGAGGCACCTCGGAGCCACGGGCCGCACTGTGGACCGTAGCCGCTTCCCCCTCGAAGTCAACGGGAAGTCGGCCAACCTCGCTGTCCCCGAGTCTGCCCACCCGTCCCTCTGGGTTCCACGTGTCTCACACCCTGTGGGCGTGTCCACCTCCCCACCCCTCTGCCTCCCACCCCAGGTCCGTCTCCGCCCCCTTAGGGCTCCTCCTCCAGCCTTACGGCCCCGCCTCCTACGGCACCAGTCCCGTTCCCACCCCTGGCTCCCCCACGCCCTCTCAGGCTCCTCTCCTGACCACCACCCACACCCCGACCCCGCACGCTCAGCCTTACTTCCCTTGCAGAGCAGGCCGGTACATGATCCACTCCAGATCCGGGTCCTTGGTTCTAGCTTCCCAACCTGCTCCCCCACCTGATTTATTACTCCCATCCCTGACCCCTGGCCTCACAATACACAAAGCGCTGCTGTCCCCGCCCAGTCCACCCCCGGCCAGCCCAGCCCCTCGCGGGTGGAAACGGAGTCTCGTGACAGACAGCACAGGGGCCGGTGCAGAGGGAGGGCCTGAGGGGACATCAGAGGGGCCAGGGACATCAGAGCAGAAAGACGCCTCCCCCTGGGCGCGGCCCCTGCCTGTCCCCACCTGGTCCCCACCGAGCGGCAACCTGCGATCACAGGGGACAAGGGGAAGGGCCTGCGCGAGAGGAGGCCCCGGCGCCAGGGGCGCGGGGCACGGCAGCCACCGCTCACACACTGAGCTCCCTCCGTGGACCGGCGGGGCCCTACAGCCGGCCTCACCCCGGGCTCACGGCCTCCCGGGGCTGGCGGCCACCACGCACGCACGGGAAGCCGTTTCTCCCCATGAGGCTCGTCGCTCATCAACCAATATGCAGCAGCCGGTTACCTTCTCAGAAACATTTACAGACCTCTGAGTTCCCGAGGTCCCCGCAGAGACGGTCCCTGATTTCACTGGAAGTTCCACGCTCTGTTCACCATAAATTAATTGCTTTGTCTACTCTGAAAAACAAAGCACTACATGCTGCTGCCTCTTTTGCATCTAAGGGACTTGGCCTCTTCTAAATCCAGAAGCACGATGCCAGCTCCTACGTGGGGAGAAACTTCGATGTCACAAAGCACGTCTGCAGCCACGCTGCCGGGTCACACCCCCCGGGAGGCAGTGGGGTAGGAATGGTCCCCCCCGGGTGCTGCCCTCCCCACCAAGCAGCAGGGCCAGGGCGAACCAGGCTCCGCGGGCTGTGAATGAGGACCAGGGGGGCCGCCCGGGGGCTGTCGGACCCCCGATGTCCTGGGACACCAGGTCAAACTAAGCAGCTCAGACTCTGGGGGGATAAACTAGAATGATTTTCTAGGGTCGCGCATTACCAACTGTTTTATAAGCTGCCCTTATGAATCAGCCAAAGAGCCCGGTAAGGCCAGCACCCCCAGCGTACCTGCATCCCCGCCGGAGAGGAGGAGCGATCAGGGGCACGCGGCAGCTCTGGCTCAGGACCTGCGCCCAGCCCTTCAAAGGCATCTTCAGCCACGTGCACCCATCCCCTCTGGGCCCCAAGTTCTTACCGTGGGACACCCCACAGGGGGCAGGGACCAGGTCGGCGTGCCAGCCGCACCGCCAGGGGACACAAGACTGGGCACAGGGGGGCTCCTTCCCCCACAGGCCCTACGGAATCTGGTTAGAAAAAGGCAGCCAGGGAGAATCAGGCTGCGGGCGCTGAGGCTGGGACGCCCGTGGCTGGCGGGGTGGGGACAGGGGGCTGGGGGAAGAGGCCGGCTTCGGACACCCAGGGTGCGGCGCCTGCGGGCTGCATTCGGGCAGAGCCGGGGACCCGTCACCTGCAGGACGGATGGCACAAGGTCTGCCCGGGGGACAGCGAATCCTCGGGGAAAAGCACAAGGTCCCTGGGGCACCAGACCAGGGCAGGGGTGACCGTCCACTCCGGGAGGTGCCTGCCTCCAACCAGACGACCCAGCGACCCTCCCGGAGGTCCACAGAACTGGACGCAACCAGACCCCTGGTCTGGGCAGGTCTCGGAAGCCGAAGCACACGAGGAGAGGCGGGACCCCGACTTCACTGAGCTTTTGGGCACTGGGCGCGGGGAGCCAAGCCCAAGCCCCGCCGCCAAAAGCACCCACGCCGCTGGGCGTGCTGAACGCTAGGAGGGCTCTGTCTTTCTCCTGAAGACGCCCCTCAGGAAACGACCGTTCCCGCGGAGAAGGCACAGCGGCGTGCCAACTCCCAAGGGGCAAATCACGATTCTGCAGAGAGTGAGGGCCTTTAAAGCCTGTTCCGCGGATGCTCCACTGTGGGACTCTCACGCTGTCTTCCGTGCGCACAGAATCGTGTTCCTAAAATGCCACAATTGCACACGCGATTGCCCCGTGCCCACCAGGCTCCAAAGGTGCTTTATTTCATTTGTTTTCTCTTCTTGTTTACTTTCCCATTCAGTTCAATTCCCCACAACGCGGTGTGTTCACAACCCGCCCTGCATCCAACCCCATGACATCCCGGCCTGAGTCCATCCTGAGTTTGGGGGAGAATCAACCTCACGGCCCCTCCGAGTTCTGGCGCTCCGGCTGCTGCGCTGCGCTTGTCCCCTGGCCTCGGTGCGCCTCGAGTTAAGAGAGCAGGGCCCTGAGGGGGCCAGCAAAGCGTTCTAAGCAGCCGCCTAGTAGCGCCCTCCAGTTACAACAGGGCAGCGTCTCTGGCCAGACAGCAACACGAGGGCGCTGGGCAAAGGGGCTCATCTTCACGTCTCCCCAGGCCACCGGGGACGCAGTCACGTCAGGTGGGGCGGCCACACTGCGGGGCCCTGGACAGCCCTCCACGGGCTCCTGCGCGTGGGGCGGGAAGACAGGAAGGCCAAGCGGGGCGGCCCAGCACCACCCACCCGTGGGCACCTCCTCCCACCCAGCTCGGGGACCCTCGCGTCCAGGGCTGCTGCTAGCGGCCCTGGACCCTGACGGCACCGTCCCCGTTTGCGAAGCAGGAGGAAGAAATGGAGGGCAGGACCCTCTGCACGAGGTCACGACCAGCTTCAGGTTCTTGTGCCCGGCCGGGACTCACGCCGGCGGGCAAGGGCCATTTCTCGGGCACACGAGGCTCAGGGGCCGCCCAGCGCTGGGGGTCACGAGCGGTTCCTGGGACGATGACGAGCCTTGGGCTCAGCGCACTCCCTTCACCCTTTCCGAACCACCGCCCCCCACCAGCTGCGGGCCCTGCGAGGGCAGTGACGTCTGGCTGGGGCCTCCCGGAACCGTTTCCCCAACCAGAGAAGCCCCGGCGTAACTGAGGCAGCGACACCTGAGCCACCGTCAGCGTGGGGGACTCGGGCACCTGCGTCACCTGTCGTCCAGGTGAGAGCTGGCCGGGCGCAGGTGTGGACGCTGGCCCTGGTCACCGGGGAGGCGGGGCCCCTCTCCTTTCCAACCAACGGCCCGGCCGGCCTGCGGGCTCCCCTGCACCTCCATGGACAGCGGGCCCTCGGGGGGCCCCGTCGGCCGCCCGCGGTCACCCCCCGTCACTCGGCGACACAGGCCGGCGCCGGGCAGGAGGCTGCCTTCTCCCCAGTTCACAGACAGCAACCGGAGGTGGGAAGAGGCAGGGCAGGGGGAAGGCGCCCTGCAGCCCGGCTCCCGCAGGGCGGCTCCCGCGGGCACGGCTGGCCCGCGCTGACAGCAGGGCAGGAGCCGGGATGAGAAAGGCACCAGGTCTCCCCGTCCAGCACCTCGGGGCGGGGCAGGCTGGGCTCTGCTGGCCCGGGCACAGGCCCTCCCCGTCCAGCGTCTCCTGGTGGCCGAGACGGAAAGCGCCTGGGCGCTGCGGCAGGGCTGGGTGGCTCCCCACGGCCCGCGGCGGGTGGAGCGGGGTCCTCAGAGGGTCTGACAAGCACGGGAGTTGAGGGACCACGGGCCAAACGAGCTGCCCAGTGTCACCACACTGTGGCCTGGGACAACAGGGCCTCCTTCCCTGTCCCCTCACCTGAAAGACGAGGGGCTCGAGGAGGTGAAGCAGCCAGAGAGTGACCCCCAGCCAGTGAGGGGCAGCGCCTGGTCCCTGGTCCCCTCCGCCGGTGTCTCCTCACTGCACCCCAGGCGGCCCGCCCTGCCAGGGGTCAACACCGCCCACAGTACCACCGCGCAAGGCACACCTGGGGGCGGGGACGGGGCGGGGCCTCGGCCCACCTGGAGCCCCTGGGTCGAGCACAGAGCCTCTGATGGACGGGGGCGGGTGTAGCTCTCCCACGGAACCGCTGAGGAAACGTGGCTCAGAGAGGCTAAGCAACCAGCCCTGGGTCACACAGCTGCCAAGTGCCGGGCAGCCAGGCCACGTGGTCACGCGGCCAGCCCCTTCCCCAACGCCCCACGGCTGTCACGAGGCTCCCAGGAGCCCCCGGGCCATTCTGCTGAGGACACACACCGGCCGGCTCAGGGGGTATCTCCCGGAGTCCATGACAGCACGTTTAATGAGGCCAGCATCGGCAGAGCCCAGGCCCCACGTGATCTGTGCCCTCGGCCGGGGAGTCTCAGGCGGCAGGTCAGCGGTGACCACAGGCCGCCCGTCTCCAAGCTCCTCCACAGATAACCCTGTGAACTAAATCTAATACACCCCTCTCCCAGCAGCAAATCACACTCGGGTTCTTCCGAAAAGGCATTTACTTACTTGAAAATCTCTTTCTCCCAGTATTTCTTTCCTCCACCTCACGAGAAAAGCAGCACACACGTACAAGTGGAAATGCGCGAAGCCCTCGGGTTCCGACTGCAAGAGAGAACAGCCGAGAAGGTCAGCGTGCAGCCCAGACAGGCCGGCCGGGAACACGGAGCGGGGCCGGCTTGCTCGCTTTTTTACTCGAGGCCTTCGTCTCTAATTCTCATCTCATTAAAATAAGGACAATTTTCCCTCTAATCGGGCCACGGGACACAGTGCATGTGCCCGGCGACCGGGTGCCCGTTTGCTTTCTCGCACGGATGATGGGCAGCAACGATAAGAGGCCAGTCCGAGGGGCCCCCATTCGACGCACCCCGTGAGAAGGGACCCGTTTTCCCCACGGAGGCCGATCACTCAGCCCTGAACGAAAGGCAAGAGCAGAGCAGGCGTCCGGCCCGGGCACGGCCCGGAAACGACGCTGACCGGAAGCGTGGGGCAGCGAGGCTGCTGCGTTCCCCGCGAGTGTGGTCACCTGCGCCCCTCCTCGCTGCTTCCTGTGCTGCCAGGGCAGACCTGGCAGTGGGTAGGGTGGGGAGCGGCAGGCCCAGGGAGATGGGACGGGAGACCACGGAAATCAGAAAATCCCAGCTTGTTAGTGAGTCGGGACAAGGGGGTACAGCACAGCCGTGAAAAGAGGTCAGACGCCAGATGGCTCGACGCTTGAGCCAACAAAACATGCTGATGAACGTGGGACCTAAGGGGGAGGGGAGAGAGAGGAGCCAAGGACAACACCAACGTCCCTGGCCTGGACAAGCGCAGAGAGGAAGCCGCCGCTTCCTAAGAGGAGGGAAGGTTTGTGGGAAAGGGCGCAGGAGGAAGTGTGCTGATGGGAAGGTTGTGAGTCTGTCCCGTGGACGCACACCTGCTAGGCCTCCGAGTGGAGCCGTCAGGCAGGCGGTGGGGCAGGTGAGTCCAGGGTGTGTCACCGAGTCCAAGCCTGCTCTGCTCGCCGCACGACAGGCCAATCAATCGGAGACGAGGTGCTGAGGCGGGGAATAGGACTTTATTTGGAAAGCCGGCGGACCGAGGAGACGGCGGACTCGTGTCCTTGTAAAACCATCTTATCGGGGCCTGGACGCCCGTTTCCTTTAGAGCACAGAGAGGAGGAGGAGATGAGAAGTAAAGTGAAACGGCCGTAAGTTTTGCAAATACCACCTGGAATAATGGCCAGCCTCAGGGAGGGGATGTGTTGATGTCTTCTTTCTTGTAGCCAGCCATCCACAGGTGGAACAGGGTCCGGATGTTTCCCTGAACAAAGGCACTTTGGTTTAACATTCAGGGGGGCAGGGCTCCCCGAGGCAGGCCATCATGTAGAGACAGTATCCTTTCAGTGAACAAAAGCAGCGGAAAACAAAGGTTACAGTAAAAGAAACAGATGCAACACGTAATCAGGATTGGCTCTTCCCTGTTACAAGTGCAAGAGGATGGCCCCACGGTCCAGGCCACAGGTTTACACTGAGGGCCTAACGGGACTGAGCAGGGAGCTGGGAGGAGTCACAGGAGAGTGTGAGGTGCTGCCAGAGGGTCAGGTAACAGGAGCCCGGGGAGGTGACTGACCCCTGGGTTGAGCCACACGGAGGTCACTGGCAGGTCACACCGCCCGGAGTGTTAGAGGGTGCTGAGGAGAAAAGCCAGAGACGGGAGTGTGCTTCTGCGTCTCACTGCCCCGTGCTGGCTGAACTGGCATCGGCGTGTTGAGCAGAACTGCCGCAGTGTGGCGGCATCCTTGCCTTCTGCTTCCTGACTTAACAGCGACCCGACCGCTGCTTTGCACATTTCGTGCCGGAGAAGGAAGCTGTTTTGCACTAGAACTCTGTGTAGATAACGCGTAGCAGGTTAGGACAGTGCCCTCCTATTCCTAATTTACTAGAGCTCTTATGGATGGTTACAGAATTTCATCAGATGCTTTTCCTGAATCAACTGAGACAATAAGATCGTTTTCCTTTAATCTGTCTGTGAATGTGGTGAATTACATTAGTATCAGAGTTTCTTTCATGTTGAACCAACCTTGCATTCCTGGGAAACTCAATTTGGTCACAGTACGTTATATTTTTTAATCACAGCTGGGCCCTGTTTGCTGATCTTTCATTTAGGATTTCTGCTCTCACACTTACAGAAAACTGGCCTCTCATGTTCCCTTCTAGAACCATCCTTGTCTACTTTAATCATGAAGGTTGTGTTTGTCTCTTTCCTCCTCCTCTTCTCTTCTCAGAGTCTGTACGAGACTGGGATATCTGTCCTTCGAAAGTTGGCTAGAAATGGGCTGGGCATGATGTCTTCTTTGTGGAAAGGTCTGTATTCCTGATTCAATTTCCATATGATTATAAAACACTTCAGACTTTTAAAATTTCTTGAAAACTTTTCTTTTTATAGGAATTTGCCACCTAAGTTTTCAAGGTTGCTCCTAATATTCTATTTTTCTTTGAACCTCTGCTGCATTTGCAGCATCTAGACATTTCTTCTAAAATCATTATCCTTCTCGAAATGCAACCTTTAGAAGATCCTCTAATGAGAGGTCTTTTGGCAGTAAACCCTTTCAGCTGTCATCTAAAGATGTCTTTACTTCATTCTCATTCTTGAAAGAACTGTTGGTTATTACTTTTAAAGATGTTAAAAATGACATCTTTTGGCCTCCACTGTTTAATGCTATGAATGTATTTGTCATTCCCTTGTAGGAAATCAAACTTTTCTTTCTGGTTGCTTTTGAGATACCCTCTTTGTCTTGGATGTTTTGCATTTTCCTTATAATATTTATTCTGCTAGAGCTATCCTGAGAATGGGTTGCTTTCATCAGTTTTGGAAAACTGTCATCCATTACCTCCTATCGAACATCCATCTGCCCCCTGCCATTCTCTGCATTTTCTCAGAACCCAGGTTAGGCAGGTGTGAGGTCTTTTCACTCTGCTCTCCATTTCACTTAACCTCTCTTTTTATACGTTCCATCTCTTTGTTTGCCTGCGAGAATTACTTTCTTCAAATCTTTCCTCCAATTTACTAGTCATCTCTTCAACTGTATCACAATTCCCGTTTAACTCACCTATTAAATTTGAAACTTGCTTCTTTTCTCAGACCTGCTTTGTAAATTATGAGTTTCCCTTTCCTCCTTCTTTTTCATTCACTATGTTCCTCTTTATCACTTTCAACATGTTATTTTCTAGCACATCTCAGATAACTTTAAAGTCTGTAGTCTTTGTAGATCTCTTTCTTGCAGCTTGTTTTCTCTGCTGAGTCTTGCTCTTAGTGGCCTGCTTCCTTGTACTTTAGTGATTTTCCCCTTCTTGGAGCTTATGTTTGATGAAATAAAATTATTTTTAAGGCAGGACAAAAAATGTTTTAACATAAAATTCTCTCTGCCAGTCTGGGCCACTACCCCTCTTTAGTGTGCACTGTGCACCTACGCTACACATGAACCTGTCCTCCCAAAGGACACGGGCATGCCTGCTCCATCACAGAGAGCAATTTCCTCCTGGCGCCAGCAAGGTAACTCCTTAGGACATAACATTTCTTAATCCTGTAAGGGGTCAGGATGACCTACTACTTGCCTTGTACGTGCAGATCTGGACTATGTAAACTGTCAATACGTCATCTGATGGAGTACTACTCCTTCTCTAGAAAATGTATATAACTGTGCTTTAACTTCTAACGGGAGGAATAGTCCTCAGAGCTTTCTGAAAGACTGTCTCCCAGGTTATTATCCTCAGGTTGGCTCAAATAAAATTCTCCATTTCTTTCTTAGATTGACTATTAATTTTTCGTCGACATGTTCCTTGGAACTTTTATGTTGGAATTCTTTGAGGCGTGTATCAAAAAGGGTTTTCTTTGGGGAAAAAAAAACTTTGTGCTTGCTTCTGCCAGAGCCTAAAGGCACTATTATCCCAAGACTACTTTCAACTAAATTTTCAGCTTGAAATTCTGTAAGACAAGTAATATGAATTGGGACTCCAAACTCGTGGGAATGCAGGACTGTGGTTAGATATTCCGAAGAGAGGTGTTTTCCTTCCTTTTTCCTCAACTTCCATGGCCAAGGCCAAGAAAGGCAAACAGCAGCACCTGTTCAGTCCCTGGACAGGCTCCAGGTTTGTCTCCTGCCTGAGGCTCTTTACAACCAGGCAGAAGGCCCTGGAAATTAATTGGCAGGTGCCCCTGGGTGAAGGCCTGCTTTGATGTTGCTCCCTTATCTCTCTCGATTTACATTTTCTCGAGATTTCTCCTATACCATAGTCTCTCTTCCTTTGCAGTTACGCGTTTGAAAAATACACCAGCAGCCTTCACTGTACCCTGTGATGGAGGGGCCTCTTAATTTGCTTAACAACCTTTATTTAACCAGGAAGTGCAGAGGTCAGCCTCAGGCCAGCCCTGGGACCCATCCTCACTCGGAATTCAGGAGGTTGGGCTGTGAATCCTGTGTCCCCGTAAGGTACCCCCAGCCGGCGAGCGGAGCGCAGTATAAGCCACGCGTTCACAGGAACACAGCATTCGGGGAAAATGGAGTTTTACAGCTTCACTTAAGTAGATTATTTGTCTTCGATGACTTGGTAAATTATATTAAAATAGCAATTTAGGGCTTCCCTGGTGGCGCAGCGGTTGGGAGTCCGCCTGCCGATGCAGGGGACACGGGTTCGTGCCCCGGTCCGGGAGGATCCCACGTGCCGCAGAGCGGCTGGGCCCGTGAGCCGTGGCCGGCTGAGCCGCGCATCCGGAGCCTGTGCTCCGCAACGGGAGAGGCCACAACAGTGAGAGGCCCGCGTACCGCAACAAACAAACAAACAAACAAACACTACAGAGAAATAAAACAGAATTAAAATCTGAAAAACTACAAGTTTTCAAGAACAAATTTTTCAAGTAAAACTGCATCAGATCTTTTGAAATACTGTGAATTCCCCCAATATGAGATATGTTTTATTCAAGGATAAATCTTGAAGAATTCATTAAGGATTTTCGCAGCGGGAGAGGCCACAACGGTGAGAGGCCCGCGTACCGCCAAAAAAAAAAAAAGCAATTTAATAAATAAAAATTTCATATCCTAATGGAAACTGGGCTTCTGCTTTAATGAAGCTTAACCTGGACAATAAACATCACCATCGGCTGCCCGGATGAGACAAGCCTAGGAGACAGGCTCTCCGCAGCGGACGCCCACACATCACAGGGCCCACCACCCATGCCCACTCAGGACGGGGGTCTCCATCGTCTTTGGGATCTGGCACATGCAATCGGGACCTTCCCGACTGGTGCAAAATCAGCCACGTGGACCAGCCGTTTCCAAACAAGCCCAGGGAGGAGCCGGCGAGCACACAGAGAGCTCTCCAAGGGAAGAGGATGAGCCTTCGGGAAGCCCCCTGGGCAGAGGGGCCGCGGCTGGATGACCACGGCGCCGACCCCCTGGGAAGCACAGTGCTGCGGCCATTTCAGAGCAGGCTCTAGGGAGGTGCCTGGCCCTCCAATCCAGGCCTTCCGGCCGCCACTGCACAGGGCCCAGGCTGCAAATCCTTATCTCCCATCTCCCCAGGCTCCAGACGACTTGGGAGGGAAAGGAGGCCAGAGAGCTGGAAAGGCCACTCAGCGGTACACCAGGACGACCAGCAGGCCTTCTGCCTTCGTGGCGGCCCATCACCTCTGAAGAACAAGCCTGTTGGCAGAGTCTCCTCCTAAAATGCTCACCCTCGGGATTCTGAGGCTGGGAATTCTGGGGGTCAAGGAGAAACACCGGTCCTATAACGAACGCCATTTTTAAAAATCCTAACTCTCTCTAGCTGAGGAAAAGACAATTCACATAAGACCCCAGACGTACTTGAAAATGACCATTTATAAGCCCCAATCCCATTCCAGTCGGATCAGACATCTGAAATCTCAGGTCTTTGAGATTTTTACTACCTCCAATCAACTGCGTCTAGCAAACCAGACAGCAAACCCAAACCCCGCTCCAAAGAGAAGGCAGCGGGATGATGGATGCCCACGTCACTGCAGGGGACCCCCGGCACTCAGAGCCCCTCCCAGGGCAGACAGAGGAGAGGAAAGGACACCCTGACAGGCCAGGGCTGCAGGCAGGTGGGCAGCCTTTGGGTGTGCGGGGCCCATGCCTGTGGGACTGTCCCTGGGGGGGAGGGGGAAGCACCCAGGAACGCATCACAGCACATAAGTGCGAGGCAGCCGTGGGAGAGATGCTCAAGTTCCCTGAAAGACGTCAAAGAAAACCTAATAAACAGGAGGATACGCCAGGCTAATGGACAAAGACGTCAAACCTGAAAAGATGTCAACTGCCTCCCATTGTAATTTATAAGTCAATGTACTTCTAGTAAGAATTCCAGCCATGTCCTTTCGTGGAACATGAAGCACGCTCTCCGGCTGATGTCGAAGAGCAAAGGGCCGAGAAGAGCAAGGCAACCCCACAGGTGGGCAGATACGGGGAAGATCTGCACCCGCCCTCAAGCCGTCCTGAGACTGACCAAGACCGTGTGATCTGGGCCTGGGCCGGGGGGGCCAGGGCAGCGGAGACCCCAGGCACAGGCCCGTGGCGACGTGGGTATTTGTCTCTGGCAGACCAGCCGGGGAAGGACGGATTACTTGATAAATGATACTGAAATAACCGGCTGTCCATACAGAGAAAGTAAAATTAGGTCCCCACCTCATGCCATACATAAGCCCCAATTCAAGGCGGATGACAGAGCAACCTGCAAAGGCAAAACCTTAAGAGCACAGGCACCAATTTTTTAAAAAATTAGTAAATTTGACAACACAAAAACTTAAAACTCATGTTTGACAAAGGCACTAAAATTAAGGTAACTGTATAAGGCACAGGCTAGCAAAGGATATCTGCGGTGCATATATGACCAACCAAGGACTGTATCCAGTATCCAGTATATATATATATATATATATATATATATATATGCGTGTACGTGTGTGTATATACATACACACACACACACACACATATTTTTTAATCCTCCTAAAAATCAATAAGAAAAAGACAAACTACCTAATTAAAAAAATGGGCCAAGGATGTGAACAGACCTCAAGTGGTCAGTAAAAATAGGAAAAGCTGCTCATATTCACTGGTACTCAGGGATGTGGAGAGCAAGACAGGTAAAAGAAGGATGTCAGTTCTTGTTTTTCAAATGGGCAAAGCCTAGAAATTGTGAGGACCGCAGAGTATAGGAGAGGATGTGGGCTGAAAGGAATTCTGCGCGTGCTGGGCGGAGGGGTGGCGGGATGCAGCTGCTGTGAAGAGCCTGGTAATAGCGAGATGCTTGCATCCTGTAACCCAGAAAAGTCCTGTCCTAAACAGAGCATCTCCTGCACCAGTAGGTATAAGGAGACACATACAGGAACGTTAGGATTGAGCGCTGTTTGTAACTGCAAAAAACTTAGAAACAACTCACATGTCTTTCAACAGGAGACTGGATAAATTATAACATATTCATACAGTGTGAAACTATAAAGAGTGAAAATAAATGAAATACAGCTACATCCATCAACATGAATAAGCATTAAAATGTAAAGTTGAACACAAGAAGCAGGTCACAAAAGAATATTTAAGCGTGATGCCGTTTATAGAAAGTTTCAGAATATCATCAAGATCATAAATATTGTTTATAGATATATATGTATGCGGTGAAAATGAAAAAAAGCATGTTTAGAAATTATAAAAACCAATGTCAACGTAGTGGTCACCTCCGGAGAAGAAGGAAGGACGCTTCAATGACACATGTGAAATTTAATTTTTAAATAAGTAATAAAAGATTACTTAAAAAAGTAATCTGAAACAAAAATGAAAAACGAACTGTCAGATTTGACAGAGCTGTGTAGTAAGTACACAGGCATATTCACTGGATTATTAGCTACACTTTCTGTATACTTAAGACTTTTTAAAATTGAGGTAACTAATAAGGACCTACTGTACAGCACAGGGAACTCTACTCAGTATTCTGAAATGACCTCTATGGGAAAAGAATCTAAAAAAGAGTGAATATATGTATACGTGTAACTGATTCACTTTGCTGTACAGCAGAAACTAACAACATTTTAAATCAACTAGACTCCAATAAAGTTTGTTTTTTTTTTTAAAAAAAAGGCTTTTTATAATTAAAATAAAAGAAACCGACCGGGGACTAAATTGCAGTGGTCTTTTCTGGGGTCACTGGGTGAGGGACCACCAACTCCTGTGGCTCCAGCCCAGCCTGCGGCATCTGTGTGGCCCCAGCCACCTCGCTGTCACTCAGACTGTGGCCTCAGGTGGATTCTGACCTCCACGACCTCGGGCAACCCCTGCTCATGTCTCCTCCCAGGGCCACAGGCACGGGGGCAGGGGGCCGCCCCTAAGTGCCCTCCGTCGTCTTCCCTTTGACCTTCCTTCTGAGACTCTTTCCTCTGCCCTTAGACCAGCGGGGCTGTTGGCATGTTTACGCCCTTACGGAGAAGGCTTGATTTTTTGAGAGAAGCTCAGAGGATGAGAACTTAATGCAGAAGAGCTGTCCCCGGGGCAACCGGGCCCCTCCCCCTCTCCTCCAGCTGCTGGCCAGACGCAGAAGATAAACCCGGGCGCTCCTAACATGAGTTTCCTTCAAACTGCATGTCAGGTTCCACAGTGGATCTAGTTTTGCCTAGAAAATGACAAAATGAAAGTCTGAAATGACTACACGATTAACTAAATGCAAATGACTTACATACGGCGTACACTTTTCACAAAGTAGGCAATCAGGCAAAGAAACAGCTTTCCTTCTCTTTTTTATAATAGAGAAATTGTGATAAAAGGAACAATTTTTCACCTTTAATCGCATCATTAAACTTTGCTTATAATTTTTGGCACTGAAATAAAACCGGATGGCCTTCTGGCACAGGAGATTTTCCTATGTACATGTATTTGTGTAGATGGATTTCTGAGGCCATTCAAACGACAGGAATTGTTTCCCATTCTTTGTGCGGATCCGAGTGCACCAGCTTCGGCTGTGCAAGCAAAATCTTTGCTATGATTTCCTTTGAAATATTCATCACCAGGCCAGCGCATTACACAATTACCTACCAGGCATGCAGAGCACGACCATCCTAAAACTCACACCAATGCCCTCATGTGTGGGGCCTGGGCTGGTAATGGAACTGTAAATCACATTTCATTATGCAGCCAAATCCCGAGGCATAAATGAGCTGGTGCTCATCCAGCCGGCCTCAGAGTGACTGATCTATTATCTCTTGCCAGGTAATTCAGGCATGTGTCTGTCCACGTCTGAGAACACTCCAAATGGCTAAAGGACAAAGGTCACGGCCAGTCCACTCCATTCCGGGAGTCACTGGTTGGATGCTCATCCAACAGGGAGGGCTGGTCTGGGAAAGGGAGGTGACCCACCTGCTGTCGCTCTGATGTGTCAGCAATTCCCAACGGAAATGAACATTTTAAAGCTGGAAAGAGCATAAGATAACAAAGAATACTGAAATATTTGTTTACATTCCTAATAAATGTTTATTCCTTTGTTGATGATGTATCAGGGTTCTCTGGAGAAACAGCACCAAAAGGATGCGTGTGCGTTGGGACAACAGGACACACACGTTTATATATATATACATATATATGTGTATATATACATACACACACACACACACACACACACACACACATATACATATGTATAAAGAGACTGACTACAGAAGCTTTTAGAGTCCAAAATCTGCCGGGGAAGCCCAGCAGGCTGCAGGCCCAGGGAAGAGCTGATGCTGCAGTTGAACTGCAAAGGCCTTCTGGAGGCAGAACTGCTTCTTGCTCCGGGGAGGCTGGCCTTTGCTTCACTCGGGCCTTCAGCTGATTAGACGAGGCCCACCCATGTGATGGAGGGCAATCTGCTTTATTCAGAGTCCACCGATTTAAATGTTAATCTCACCCAGGAACACCTTCCCAGAAACATCCAGACTAATATTTGACCAAATAGCTGGGTATCGTGGCCCAGCCTGGTTGACACACAAAATTAACCGTCACTCAGATCACGATCCATCTTCAGTTTTGAAAGGCATTCTCCGGTGCTGTGTTCCTAGGTCCTTTTAACTGACGAACGATTGGTTTAGGTATTCAATTAATCAACAACAGAAACAACAAGCTCCTACGGCTCACAGAGCCATCAGGGAGAAGTTGATCCTTAAATGCAGACAAGGCACACCAGCGAAAACCAGTTAAGAGCCAAACAAACAATGGCTTTGATTTGAATATGCTGGCACGGGCCTCAGGACGGACACACATTCCCCCAGCACGTGCGCTCGGAGCAGACTGTGCGCCACTCGGCGCCCCCGGAGCTCGGGCCGCTCGTCACCTCCAAGAGACATCAGGCGAGGGGGGGCTCGCACCACAAGTTCACAAGTGTTGTGCTGCCTGCACACGCCTGGCTCCTTTATGGATGAAATCAAAGGCACCCTTTGAATGCTGCTCTGCCAAAACTTCGTGAATTATACAAGTTCTGGAGAACCGCTGGGGCCAGAGCCAGCACCACATTGTCACTAACCTCGGCTGTCCTTCTTACGGCCCCTCCCGTTTCCCAAATTTAAACACTGCATCCCTGACGGCCTGGCATCTTTGTGAGACCACGAAGCACGGTCTGGACTATGGGCACCACCTTACAGGCGTTTTTGCCACCCTGTCCAACCTGATAATCCCTGCTGTTGTTTAAAGTCTGTCAAGGATGTTCCTGGCAAATTTAAAGGGAGAAGATCCTGCTGTGGGTCCTGATTAGTTTTTCTTTGAAGTAAGAAATGACATCACACCAGTTAATAACTCAAAGCTTCAATTCTCTCTGTAGACCCGACTGAGCCAAGAGAGAAGAAAGGTCAGAGTGAGCGAGCAAGCTGCAGCTCTCGGTGAACAAGCCGACTGCCCGTCCACAGCCCTGCGAGGACGGGGCGGCACTTCCCTTCGCTGGACAGGCAGGCCTGCACACGTGCCCGTCCACAGGCTGGCACCGGGAGAGCTCAAGTGGCACACCCTGCCTGTGTGCCGAGCGTGTGCTCGGGAGCTGGGTCCCCCCCCTCGCCGCCCCCGTCTCCACTGCAGCGCCAGCCCTGGCCTCCTCCCGGACTCTCTCCTGAGGCTCCTCCCAGCTCCCAAGGCCTCGGAGGCCCCTGCCTCTGCCCGCACCTCCCCGGCCGCCTCCCCTGCGGCCTCTCTTGGCTGACCCCAAGGGCTGTGCAGCCTCCCTCCTGTGCTCAGGGCCATGTCCCCACAATACACGAGGACACGCGTGTGCAGCCCGCTCCTGCAGCCCTGCCCTCTGCGCGGACACCGGCCCACGGGGCTCCCTCTGCCCTCCTGGAGAGGCCGCCGACCTCGTCCCAGCTCCCGCGCTGCCTCGGCTGCCAAGTGCTCGTCTAGGAGCGCAGAGCGCGTGTCTACTCGCGGGGCGAGCTCCGGGAAGGCCAGGGTGACGTGTCTGGGTGCACAGCACAAAGCCCTGCGCCCGGACAGGGTCAGAGAACGAGGCCGACACCCCGAGGCGCATCTCATGCTGAGCACGAGTGTGAAACTTGTTAAGGACGGACAGACAGCTTAGCTCCAAACGAACCTCAGGCTCCTCGACGGAAAGGGAGAGCTGAGCCAGACACCTTCTCAGGCCTCGGGCGTCGGGACGGGCTCCAGGGTTTGCACTGCGAGGGCAGGACCCCGAGTCCACTCCCGGAAGGGTCGTTTCTGGATGCCTGCCTCTGTCCACTCACCCACACGGCCATCAGCCTCACGAGCAGCTCTCTGTCAAGTCCCATGCTGCTAGTAAACGAAGGAGGAGGATTCTGAGAGCAGAGGACAGAGGCAGGCTCCGTGTCTGCCCGGACAGGGGAAAGATCACTCGTTTGCTACAACAAAGCAACAAAGGACACGGACTTGAGCCAAAATGTTAGCTTTTCCATCTCCTTGACTGGCATTCCCCAAAGTTACTCAGCCAGGGGAGAACGCGGGAGCAGACGGTGGTGGTGGAGGTCCACGGGGGCCACGCACACCCTCCACCGGATGACGCTGTCTGAAACGAGAGGGCGCGAGCTTGGCGGGTCCCAGACGCCCCCGGCTGACGGGGAGCTCCCTGCAGGCAGGGGCTGGGCCTCACGTCACCTGTGCCCTTCATGCCAGCTCAGTGCTTGGCATCAGATGTGCCTTGGGGCCCGTCGGGTGGATGAGGCTCAGACGGACCGACAGATGTCCGCTCTCAGCGCGAGGCAGAAGCAGAATCTCACTCGCCTGGTCACAAGCCTGGACCCTTCATTCTTAACCAGCTCCCAAGAGGCTGTCACACGAGGCGAAACCTGAGAACCACTTGGGTTGTGAGCTTCTGGGGACGAGGACCTGCCTCCCCTTTGCCTGGGTCTCCCCCAGCAGCTAGCGCAGTGGTTCCACACACAGCGGGTATTTGGAAGATGGTCAAAATACCGAGTGAATGAACGAAGGCCGCGATCAAGTCCCGAGTTACGGACTAAGCTCGCTGCTTCCCAGTGACTGAATAGCCTCAGACCGCCAACCTTGAGTCAAGATTTAAATCAGCCCGCTTGTGAATAAGGCTGTGACTACGACTGTTATTGCTTTGAAGCTAATCTGAACAAAAAGAATCCACATTCACCCAATAGCCATTCTCTAGGGAACGCCCAGATTTAGCAGAAAACTTCGACAACAGAGAAAAGAATTTCCTGTGAGCTAAAACAAGGAACATTACACAGACGCGGAGGCAAACTAAGAAATAAGAGAGAGTCTGACACGATGCGGCTGTCCCTTGTCGTGTCCAATGGTCCTGCCGCCATGACTACAGGACTACTCTACATCCTTTCAGGCCTAGCTCCTTCCAAACTCCCTCCCCCAGGCCAGGCCTTCAGAGTGATTTCTAAAAACGTTTTATAGTAAGACTTTTCAAAAGCTCCCCAAACTAGAAAGCACAGAATAAAGGAGCCCGTGTACCCATTCGCAGGGTCCGCAACGACCACACGTGGCCGAACCTGTTTCATCTCTTACCCAGCCCCCGCGCCGCCCACATGCTGTGGGAATATTCTAAGGAAATACCCGTCCTCACAGGTCATCCGTGAAAAGCAGGTCACGTGTTCTGTGGGTGTTTCCCACCCGGGCTCTGGCCGGCAAGTGGCGCCCGCGTCCCCTTCCCCAGGAGGTCCTGTGAGCTTGGACTTAGACCCTGAAGCTGGGGCGGAGTCGGATGCAATTCTGCTTTGCGGGAATTGATGGAGCAGCGCGCCCTTCGTGCTTTTCCCATCAGGAGGCTCGTGGCTTCTGCGTCTCTCCTTCACGACACTGTGATTGATTAGCGGGTCCGGGCTTTGCCAGACGGATCCACGCGTTAGCAAGTTCCCTGCCAGCCCCCTCTGAAGATTTTCAAAGCCATTGGTGAGAGTCCTTAACCTGTTATATCATTAGGGTGACAACGTGATTCTTTCCTTCCCTCTGCGTTTATATCCGCTTTTTTTCTGTAAGGAATAACTTCTCCTCAGAGACTATGTGATTACCAGAAAAGCGCAATACTTGCTTGAACCGTTCCTTGTGTTCATCAGGCGATGCCCTAGCAGCCCTCAAAGGCGAGCTGGTGAGGGTGTAATTTAGAAATCATGACGCATTCATAGACTTTAACATATTTGGTTTATTTTAATCCACTGCCTTCATAATTCTTCCGGATGTTCAATTTTCCCACTTCTGACCCCTTTAAGTTGGGCTTCTGACGTGACCCCAGAAGTCTCTGAGAGGCCCCTTGTTTTCTTTACGATGAGATGCTCCAGAATCATCCTGAACTCCTGCCCGAGACCTGGGACCGTGCCTCTTCCTAAGGAGCCCTGGTTCCTTTTCACGGGAAATGGCAGGGAGACCCCACAGGGTGTTCATTTACACCGGGTTGATCACTGGACCCAATAATTTTCAGCGGAGGAAGCTAGAAGATGTGATTTTCTTTTAAAGAGGAGAATACATCACAGGTTCATACTGAGTCTTAAATCATATTTAAGATTATAGCGTTTTTCCTTCTTTGATTTTATGCTTGATTCTCTTTTAGGTTAAAAATCTTAGTTCCTACAACATTATCATAATTACTTATTTGCTTTACCCTAATGTATGTATTTATGTGTAATGTGTGTATGTAAACAACAGTCTCAAGATAGCACTAATGTTATTACTAAAAATAGGATTACTGAGTAGAGGTTTTAAATTTTTTTGCCATTCTTTTTGTGTTTGAAATATATGCTACTAGGACTGTACATGCAAATTGCTCAGAAGTCTATTCAAAGTCATTTTGCTCTGTGTGATCAGAACACCAACTCAACATAGAGTTAGGTTCATTTTTTACCTTTTAATTGTGTCCTTGCTTTTTAAGGCCCACTTGCTTAGGTTTAGTTTGGTTTTACACTTATGAAAAGCAACACGATTCCACAGTAAAAACCTCAAACACGGTGCATTTGGAGAAGTCGGGCTACGTCCCCGTCTCTCCACACCACCCATCCTCCCCACGAAGACCGCACCTTTTCCGCTAGGTTCTGGTTTACCCTTTCACTGGCTTTTCTTTGTAATATAAGTAAACATGTGCGCACTCAGGAAAAGGTGCGTGTGTGTCTGTCTGTCCGTGTGTGTCTGTGTGTCTGCTCATACGCTCCCAACCAACCACCCAACCAACAAGTGAGTGAGGGCACCCACGCGTGCTCTGTGCCTTGCCCCTCGCAGTAAACAGAACAGCCAGGAGGCCCCCAGCCACGCGCAGAAAGCCCCCTCAACCCTCCTCACCCCGTGGGGCGCACCCACCCCTGGGAGTGCCAGTTTAGTCAACCAGCCCTGTGCTGACGGACGCGTGTGGGGCTTCGGGCCTTTCACCGTTACAAGCAGTGCCACAACGGATAGGCCCTGTGGACACAGCATTTTCTGTTTTCTCCAGCTTAACTTTCGGATGGTTCCTGGAACAACAGGGAAGAGCCTGTGTTGGTGGCAAGCGGACGACAAGTAGCCCTTGCATGCGTCCTTCCTGGGCCCTGCTTTCGACCTGCTGCAGCCCTGTCCTCACCTCCCTGCTGGCTGCCTGCCTTTCTTACCAGCTTACGGGTCAGTCACTACTGGCTGACGGCTCACCTTCGGTGGGCGCTGGGTAACATTACCCCTCGTACAAATACTACTGCATATGTCCTAGCGGTACAGAGGGACAAGGGCCTACGTTGCTGTTTTCTCATCGAACCTTTTGCCGAGATAACCGTAGATCCACATTCAGTTGCAAGAAATAATACAAAGAGACCCCATGTTCCCTCTACACAGTGAGGGGCTACCCTTCTAATTCGCAGGAAAAGGAACACTGATCAACCCCCTGGCCTGGACCCCGTGCTGCCCACACGGCTGACGGCACGGGCTCAATGGACACATCACGGTCATCAGATATTTCACACGGGCTACTGAGGCAGGGCGTGTAGTGGGCACTGGTGGGCTGAAAATTTTTAACCTGGAATACGATTTTAACTTCACTGTTTAAATGAAGATTCCTTTGCTTTGCCCCTTCACCAGCGCACATGTATGTGGATGCAGGATGCACGTGTATCCACGTGCATGGATGCAGATGTTGGTGTGACCCTTTCTAAACAGAGCCCAGCTATTCTCCCATCTCTGGGTTCCTGGTGAATAAATATTAATTTGACCATGAAAATTATACTGTTCAGATCCTTGGCCATTATTTTTTTTCTGTTGGATAATTCACACACTGATAAGAAAGAACTAAAGTTCTCCATTACAACTGTAATCTTTCTATCAGATTCTGGCTTTATGTTTTCTTATCTCCATGACTTAGGACATGTATATTTAATGTTGTTTTGCTACAATAAAATGGCTGTCTTTAATTTACTCAATACAATTTCCTTCAGTCTTTTTCATCTTAATATTATCATTCCTATTTTGCTTCTGCTTGAGTTTGAACGGGAGAGCTTTGCCCAGCATTTTATTTCTAATCCTTTTATGTCCCAAAAGGAGGAATAAATGCTAGGAAGGAAAATTCAAACAAAATCTGACAAATATACTTTAAGATTACATGAATGAAATATTCATTGAATCTGTGGGTATTTAAAATAATATTTTTGGTGCTCAATTTTACTTTTTGGAAAAACTCAATTCATGACCAGCCAAATACTTTGATATTTTACTATGTTTAAATTGTTTAACTAAATATCGAGTTAATACCAAATATTTTTTACATATATGGCAGTAAAAGCACACCAACAGAACAAGAATTCTTCGGCTTACTATCCATTGTTTAAGAAGCAAACTAACCTCTCACTGGGTAACTTTCTCCACAGCCAGCCCAGCCCTTTCCTTGAGGTTCCAACCCTTCGAAGGTAAACAGTATCCCAAATTTCCTTGACTTCCTTTATCTTTGCACCACAGCTGTTTCCCTCTGGATCTGAATTTTAGATAAACGCAGTACAAGGTATGTATGGCTCGAGGACTTTTATTTCACCCAACACTGCGTCCCTGAAATACACGCCTGTCGCTTCACGCAGCTGCAGACCGTTATTACTTTCCGTGCCGCGCTGACACTCCACAATTCCTCCATCCACCCTACTGCCGATGGGTCTTCAGGCTCGTCTCCATCTCTGGCTGCTGCAAATCAGCGCCGCTGGAACCCTCGTGCACATCTGTAAGAGTCTCTCTAGATGACAGGTCCTCAACCCGCTGCGCGCGCCCGAGTCACTCGGAGCCCCACCCCGCCGGCACGTCTGATCCAGGGGACCTTCGGGACGGCGCCCGACAAGCTGCGTGTCTGACGAGCTCCCCAGCGCGGCCGTGGCTGCTGACGCAAGGACCACACTTTGAGAACCACCGTGCCGTGCGGGAGTCTGCAACGATGGGAACGTCTTACGTCTGCGCTGTCCAATCGGCAGCCGCCAGCCGCCAGCCGCAGCGGGGCCCTGAGTACTTGAAAGCTGGCCTATAGGACTGGGGAACTAAATTTTTCAGTTCTTTAAATTCTAACTAATATTCATCTAAACGGCCACATGTGGCTAGTGACAGCGCGGCTCTGAGTACATATAACCCAGGAGTGGAGTACCTGGGTGGAGAAGAATGTATATCCTCAACTTTCCTAGGAAAAGCCAAATGATTTTTTTTTTTTTTTTTTTTTGTGGTACGCGGGCCTCCCTCTGCTGCGGCCTCTCCCGTTGCGGAGCACAGGCTCCGGACGCGCAGGCTCAGCGGCCGTGGCTCACGGGCCCAGCCGCTCCGCGGCATGTGGGATCCTCCCAGACCGGGGCGCGAACCCGGTTCCCCTGCATCAGCAGGCGGACGCGCAACCACTGCGCCACCAGGGAAGCCCCCAAATGATTTTTTGAAGAGTTTTTTACTAGTTTACACTCCCCCCCCGCCGGCCCCTCCAGTGCGTATGATGGTTCTTACTGCTCTACATCCGCAGTCCTCCCTAAATTGTGATATTTTGTCTTTCAAACTTACGCAGAGCGTCTTAAAACCCTCCCTGGTAACGGGCGCGCGCGCGCGCGCGCGCACACACACACACACACACACCTTGGCACGAGGGTCCTGGGGCAGGGCGGGAGCTATTGCTAAGCAGCCTGACCCTGAGGACAGAGCCCTCTGGGGGTGACTGATTTATTCAGAGGGCTCTTCCCTTCACCTCACTGCCTGCGGTGAACGTTTCCTTCTGTCCCAAGCACTTGGTAAGGCCTCAAAACTGAAGCTCAAGCTCAAAAGATTTAAAAAATATGACTTCAGTGTTCCACTTACTCTGGGTTCATGCGTTGACTCCGTTTTTGTTTTGTTTTACGGTTTTAGGGACAGTTTTTTTTTTTAATTGAGTATGTCTAGCCAGTATTTTAAAACTTTTATTAGCTTTTTCTGATGTGGAATTTACATAAGGAGAAATTCAGAAACCTCAGAATACTTGCCTGATGAGTTTCGACAAGTAAATGCACCAGCGGAATCAACATCCCTATGAATACAGAATGCTCCCTTCCCAGGCATCCTGCAGGGGAGGCACAGGAAACCCACGGTTGGGAGCTCTCTCACCGCTGATCCGTTTCGCCAGTTCCAAAACCTCATATAAATGAACTCACACGGTACGCACTCTGGTGTTCGGCCTTCACTGGCAAACACGGTGTCTTCGAGATTCATTCCATTGTCGCTGAAAAGCATCACACGGTATGAATTTGTTTACCCATCCCCCGCTGATAGGTGTTTGAGCTGTTTCCGGTTTGGGCTAACATGAATAAAGCTGCTCCGATCACTCTCCTACAAGGGGTGTGTGTGTGTGTGTGTGTGTGTGTGTGTGTGTGTGTGTGTGTGTGAACATAAATGTTCACTTCTCTTGTGTAAAGACCTGGGAATGGGGCTCTTGGATCAGCGGGCAGATGTATGCTTAGTTTTATAAGAAATGGCCACTTCTCCCCAGCAGCATCACCATTCCACCAGCCACATATAAGATTCCACATACTTGCCAATGTTTAGCACCGTCAATTCTTTGAATTTTAGCCATTCTGGTGAGTGTATAGTGGTCTCTCACTGTGGTCTACTTTGCATTTCTCTGATGACTAATGATGTAGAGTACTTTTTCAAGTGTTTATTGGCTATTCATCTACTTTTGTAAAATGTCTGAGTCTTCTGTCCATTTTTTAATGGAGCTATTTGTCTTTGTAATAGTGAGCTACAGGAATTTTTATATACCCTGGATAGGAGTCCTTTGTCAAATATGCGTATGATAAATACTTCCTCCCAGTGTGCCTCTTAACTATTCTGGACTTCACCTGGTTCCATTACTCTACTATTCAGTCTTTCGTCAACATCACACCGTCTTGATTACTGCAGCTTTATGGTACATCTTGAAATCAAGACTTTAAGCCCTCCATCTTAGTTCTTCTTTAACAAAATGTAAGTTTTGCAATCTTAGGTCTTTTGTATTTCCATATACATTTTAGAATAAACTTGTTAGTTTCTACAAAAAAGCTTTGGTAGAATACGATTGGGAGTGCACTGACTCTACAGATCAATTTGCGGAGAATTAATATCTTAATAAGTCTTTCAACTTATAAACATGGTGTATATCTCACCAAGTATTTCAACTTCTCTGAGCAATGCTTTGCAATTTTTAGTGTAAAAATCTTAAGTATCTTTAGTTAAAATTGTATGTATTTTCATGAATTTCATGTTAGTATAAATGATATTGGTCTCTAAGTTTCATCTTCTAATTTTTCACTGCTAATACATAGATATACAATTGATTTTTGCATATTAACCTGTAACCAGCATCTTTATTAGTTCTTGTTCTTTTTTTTTTTTTTGTCAGACTCTAGGATTTTCTACATATGTAATCAATAAGGACAGTTTAACTTTTTACTTTCCAATCATTCTAATTTTTATTTCATTTTCATTCCTGATTGTCCTGGCTAGACCTTCACGTATAATATTGAATAGAAGTGGTGAGAGCAAATATCTTTGCCTTGTTCTCAACTTAGGGGGAAAGCATTTGCTAACTTTACCATTAAATGCGATGTAAGCTGTAGGGTTTCTGGATGCCTTTTATCATCGAGGAAGCTTCCTTCTATTTACAGTTTACTGAGAGTTCTCTTCGTGAGTGGGTGTTGAATTATCAAATGCTTTTTCTGCATCTTTTGACATGATCTTATAGTTTTCCCCCTTATTCTGTTACTGGGATCAATGACATTGATTTATTTTTGAATGTTAAACCAACCTTGCATGCCTGAGATAAATCCCCTTGATCGTGATGTACTGTTATTTTTTATAATTTACTTGATTTGATTTGCTAATGCTCTGTCAAAGGTTTCTGCAAGTTTGTTAATTAAGGTATTGGTTTATAATTTTCTTTTATTATAGCGTCCTCGTCTCATTTGGGTATCTCAGTTAGGCTGACTAACAAAAAGAGCTGAGAAGTGTCCTCTCTTCCTCTATGCTCTGAATTTGTGTAAGATTAGTATTATTTCTTCCTTAAGTATTTGAAAGTTCACCAGTGAAGTCATTTGTGCCTGCACTTGTCACTACAGAAAGGTTCTTAATTATGAAAGGCATTTCTTAAATGAATACAGGGCTTTTCAGGCTTCTTATTTCTTCATGTGCAAAGTTTGATCATTTGTATCCTTTAGGAATCTGTCCTTTTCCTCTGTGTTGTTAACTTGACTGACTGTTACAAGTTGTGAATAATATTCCCTTGCTAAGTTTTAAATATCTGTAGGATCTGTAATGATGGCCCCTCTTTATTCATGATACTGGTCCTTTTTTTTTTCCTCTCTCTGTTTTCTTTCTTTTTTTTTTTTTTTTTTTTTTTTGGTCTTGATTAGCCTAGCTGGAGATTTTTCAGTGTTACTAAACTTTTTATTAAACTAACTTTTGATTTTGTTGATTTCCTCTACTGCTTGCCCATTTTCTATTTTACTGATTTTTGCCCTTTTCATTGTTATTTCCTTCCTTCTGCTTCCTTGGGAATTAATTCCCTCTTCTTTTTCTATCTTCTGAAGGTGGAAACTAAAATTACTGATTTTAACTCTTTCTTCTTTTCTGATGTATGCATTTATAGGAATATGTTAGCTCTCCAAGCACTGCTTTAGCTGCATACTACAAATTCAAATGTTACATTTTTATTATTCATTCAGTTTAAAATATTATCTGATTTCTTTGACACAAGGGTTTTTTAGTGGTGTGCTGCCTAATTCTCAAAAATTTGGAGAATTGTAGACATCATTCTTATTGATTTCTAACTTAATTCTATTATGGTTGGATGACATCCTCTGTATAATTTCAATCCTTTTACATTTTCAGAGTTGTTTTATGGCCCAGGATGTAAACTATTGTGGTTATTGGCCACTGTGTACTTGAAAAGAATGTGGCTGGGTACCCCTAGTTGCTGGATTATTAATGAGCTCAAGCAAGTTGCCTGATGGTATTTCTGTATCTCCTTTATCTTTACTGATTTTTGGCCTATTTTATCAATCACTGAGACAGAAAAATTAAAGTCTCCAGTTATAATTATGTGAGGCGTTCCACTGATATTAATAGCCTTTAATATCTTTCTATGCTAACTGCTCAGTTCTCAGTCAATTCAAATGCTAAACGTGGCCCTGAGTAAAAGTTAACAGGGAGGAACATCCTTTCCCTCACCCTCACCTGAGAGCCCAGGCTGAGACCGAGGTACACCCGGTGGTCTCCCAGGCTGGCAAATGGATTCTTTCCCTTCTAGTTCATCCTCTGTCCAAGAGTATGGCCTTTCAGTATGGCCTTACCTAAGTGCCTTAGCTCTGCACTCCCTACCTGCGAGGGGCACACGGTTGACCTCTTGCTCCAAGTGTTTGTTCAAACCCAGGCCTAAAGACTGGCAAAGAAAAACGCTCCCCCCTCCCATCTATTTTCATTTGGGCCTCTGGGATGACCCTGCTGCTTTCCTGCAAGTTTTCATGCACTTACAAGTCTGCTTTGGATAGTCTATCGGCATTTCTGGGTGATCTGAGGATCACGTGATATACCATATTTAAAGCTCAGCATGCTACAGGGCTGCCTCGGACCCACGCGGGAAGCGATACAGGGATCGGAGTCCCCCCGGAGCTCCTGGGTTTGCACCTGGGCTCTTGACCGTCCCCCTCCCTTCAGTCTAATTTCTCCAGCGGGCGGTGAGCTCTAAGGTGGCAAGGGTTGCGTCTCACTCGCGTCTGTGCTTTCCCGCTACCCCGGCTGGCCCAGGCCTAACCTGGAGTAGATGTTCCCCAGAGTTTTGATAAACGGTACTGTGAGTGTAGGATGGGGCTGCGTGGTAAAGATCCCTGACCGCCAGCCCGAGGCTTCTGGGCTTTATCTGACGGGCAAGAGAGGTGCCAGTGAAGGTGATTAGGCAGGAAAGTAGTGGGACAGGTGCCCAGGTGGCATGGAGTTTCTGAGGTTTACGGGACCAAGAGGACAGCAGAACTGAGGCAGCACCGTTTATAGGGCCCTGCCTCTTCTCTGAGAAACCGGCTAGCAAAGAGCAGCTTAAAGAAGCTAACATTACAATGTGTAAAGAGACAGTATTAGACAGGTTTTGTGCATCTCTTCTTCCAAACCTAGAGAAAAAAGTAAATTACTCACTTGAGTGGATGTAGCTTAGGAACAATGAGAGACACTTCCCAAGGGAGCCTACTTCTCTCCAGAGAAAAGACTGTGGAGCTGCCTGGGAAGGGTCAAGACTCAGAATTAACAAAGTGCCTGCTTCCGGCACCGCCGGGGTTGTCGCGGTGACACTTCCAACTGGAAATCACTGATACCGGCCAGGCCTTTCCCTCGGTTCTCCTCATAGACGTGGCGACACATGTCAGGGGAATACACGCGTGACCACGCGCGCCAACCGGGGCCACCTCGGCCGGCGGCTCCCTGGGGCTCCATTTAAGCCCTGCCCTCGCCCGGATGCTGGTCTGAGAGGTGCTAGGGCATCGGCAGTAAGACGCCGTCGGCACCATCCCGCCCACTGCTCTGGCGTGCAACGGTCGGGAAGTCCAGCCTGAGTCGCTGTCTTTTAATACGATGTTCTTTAAAAGACCTACCACGGAATGATGTTCCCAAGGCCTACCACGGAACAGAGGGCGGCGTGCCCCGCAACAACTGTCCTCAGACTGCGGTGCGGTCTGAGCGCCTGTCCGGTCTGTACACAGCTCCTCCTCCCTCCTGCCGGCCTGCGGGCTGGCTGTCAGCTCGCCTTCCCGCCACCGTCACCGCGTCCGGGCGGGGCAGTCCTAAGCCCCGCCATCCGCCATCCGCGGCTTTAATCACAGCCTCCCACAGTTCAAGACCGTGTGGGCAGAGCTCTCTGGAAGGATGCACTGAGGGGGCCAAGGAAGGTTCGAGAGAGTAAGGGACACAGGCTGTCACACGGGAACTTTCTGACTTTAAGCCTTAAAGTTTGGTCTTTCCTGCTCATTTGCTGGGATTCTGCGATGTTCCAAGCAGGAAAGGCCACTCGATGAACTCCAGAAAGGCACGATGTTACTAGGTTAATAAAGGTGCCAACGGCACAAGATAGATTCAGTACTTCAATACCTTGAATAAAAAGTGTTTTCTGCAGCCTGGAACAACATTATGCAGTTGCGGTTTCCACAAAGTACATGATCTCCTATTTCCTTGTGAGTTTTCTGGGTCACATATATTTCCTCGCCAAGTCTACGCTTCTGCTTCAACAGTTAGAAGAGTCTATCAGTATCATTTTTCCTGGAATAATTTGTTATCCATCATTTTTATGGCAGCATTAAATTTTAAGAGAGAATTGAGAGGGATAGAAAATCTATTGCATATTTCCAGCCCCCAAAGAAAGCCTTTAATAAATTTAGAAGCTTTCCAGTTTTACATTCAAAGCTGACCCCAGGACCAAGAAGCTGCCCGGAGCCATCCGCCCTTCATGCCGGAGCGCGGGGCCCGACTGCAGCTGGCAGGACAGAGCTTGGGCTGTTGAACCCGACGTGAGATGTAGCCCCAAGAGGCACACAGCAGTGAGGACTGGGAGGCAGGGCCGTGTTACCCTCCCCCGGAAACGAGGTCTGGCAGGTGTTTACAGGCGTGCCCTGCAAGACACCAGGTAAATCAGATCGGGGGTGCCAGGCACCCCCCCGCCACCTCCCACGCAGCCCTCTGCGGACGCCGGCGTGCCGGGCCCCGTGCGGCGGGGTGGCGCACGGAGCCCAGCCGGCCGGTCCCACCCTCCAGGACTCCCAGCTAGTGTGTGTGTGGCACACGCGTGAAGACGGCGCCTCCACAGAACAGCAGGAGCACTAATGGGGCCCAGCAAAGCGCTGCGGGTGCAGAGGAACGAGGGCCCCGACATCTGAAACCGGTGCAAACGCCACCCTGCTGAGCCAACTTGGTAGGTCGCTTCCAGCCGAGTGTGGGATCAGGCACCGCCCTGCTGGAGCCAAGACGGCCGCGATGAGAAGCTCCGTGGGCTTATTTTCAGAATCACACAGTAGCCTCGTGCCGGAGAGCAGCGAACCAGGCAGAGGGGCCGCTGGGGAGAAGCGGGGGCCTGCCCGAAGGACCCTGAGTTTCAGTCCCTCCGGCAGCTGCACAGCTGGGCAGCCTCCCTCCCCTGCCCCGCCCCTGGGCAGCCTCTCCAGGCTCTGCCCCCGCGTCCCTCCTGTCCCCAGAGCTCAGCGCTGCCCTCCCGCCCCCGCACGCCTCCGCCTCGGTGGGCCTTCCCCGAGCAAGCACGCGCAGAGGTCTCTGAGCGCCCACACCGTGCTCATCCACCGGGAAACGTGATGCTTCATACGATGCTCTTAAAGACCAAGGGGACGCAGCCGGCTCCAGCCCTAAGCTGAGTGTGTAATTTGCAACCCAAAGAGGCAGCGGTCTCAGGGGAGGAAGGCTGAGCCCAGCCAAACACGCCGCTCACTTCTCATCAGAGCCCTGCGTGACTCCCAGCGAGCGAGCACACGCCCCTCCCCGGCAAGGAGGGAGAGCCTGCCTGGCGTCCCCATCACATGGGCTCTCTGGACTCGGAAACTCAGATGAGGACGTAACTTTTGTTTACTAGGACTCGCTTATTTGTTTTCCTCTTTCCCAGAACTGCGACAAGCCACGGCTATAAAGCATTAGCATGTGTTTCTGGGCTGACAGATCAAATCACAGGATGATACATGGACAGAGTTTCATTTAAAAGGAAAGAATGGAAACGGCAGGGTGGAACCCTTTCCCTCCAGCCCTGAGCTAAGGGTTTCCCATTTTAACTCTGACTATGAAAGCAAAGACTAACAGTGGGGTGCAGCTGACCCCCGGAAGACCAGGGGCGCCCAGCATTCCACGTGGAGAGAGGAGGAGAGCGGCCCTGCACTGCCACCAAAAAGCAGCCGAAGACCAGAAGGGACTGACTGAGGGCCACACGCACGGCCACGGCCTCGTCAAGCCCAGCGGGAAGACCAGGTTCGACGAGCCGGCCCACAGCAGCTTCGTGGCTGGGAGACCTCGGGGCAGCGCCGGGCGGGCCCTGAGCCTCAGGAGGACCCACGGATGATGCAGGCGGGGCCCGGCTCCCGGCGCAGTTGCCCGATGGCCACACAAGCCAAGGTGTAACACCAAGTGCTTATGATGGTGCTGCCACCGTGGGCTCTTCGTTAAGTGGTTTTTATTTTTTTTCATTTATGGTTTATGGTCATTCCTCCAATCATTCAGCAGCCTGGCTTCTAAAATGAGTCTGAAGTTGCCCATTAAAAAAAAACAAGACCGAAGCCCCGGTATAGGGTTCCAACTTAACATCGATAACTTTAAGAAACGTTTATATCCTAAGATTCCCAGAAACGGAATTGCTGGGCCGTCTTCAGCATGTAATTCACGATAATAGGGAATCGCAGGGAACCACTTGGGTGGACGGTGTGGGGCGGTCAGGGCCGCTTTGGTTCCGCCCTGAGCGGTGGCTCTTGAGGAAGGGGACGATGCTGACCAAGAGTTTAGGGCTGGTGGAACTCAAACGCGTCTGCGCCATTCGAGGGCGGACTCGACAGCTGTCCACGGGGCCTGACACACACAGCCCTGCAGCCTGGGCTGAGAACCGGGCTGCACAGGACCTGGTGAGGGGGCCTCCCACCTGGACCACTCCATCAACAGCAGGCTGGCAAGGGAGGTTCGTCCTCCGGGTCAAATTTACCACACAAATAACGTGAACCTGGAGATTCTTTGCTGAAACTCTTTCAATTTGGTGCAAACACCCAGAATTTCACTTGGTAATTTAGTCAAATTAACTCCTTTAAAAACTTGCTTTTGCAACTTTTGTTGTATTATTTGATTTTGCAGTTGGAGTTATTTTAACAATGGACAAGACAATTCGCCACTTAATGTCACTAAGAAAATTTATGAGCCTTCATGAGTTGAAACACAGTCCCAAATGGTGTTTATGAGCCGTCCAGGACTAAAAATAGGACCCCACTGCCTCAGTGAAACACGCTTAAAAAAATGTACAGTCACAAATAATATGTCTAATTATGTATTAAACTAATTCTCGCCTTCACCTTTTGAATATCTAAACTCCTCACCCCATGTATCATCTTAATTATTTTTCCAGTTCATTCCCAGGGAAACTGGCTGATGGGGAATTAACTAATGGGTCCAATAAAGAGGCTGCCAGCATTGTTCACGCCACAATCTGAGCCCTGGCCTCATCTGCATGTCTCCTTTTATTCTAAACAATAGCGCTGCTGAGACCTCGGCATGAAATTGTTAGCTCATTAAAGAGGACACAATCATACCCATTCCCACAGATGTCCAACAACTGCCACACTTGACTGCAACACGAGTCCATGAATAGAGCAACCACTGGAGCTTCCGGCCCCAGGGTTTGAGCGACGTCACAGGTATGTAAATACTACCCTGCAGATTCCACCTGATGACACGATTCAGGATCATTCAAGCCCTGGAAAGACCCCATATTTAAGTCCCTGTGAGACACAGGGGAGGCTGCAGGCGCAGCAAGGCCACGGCCGCACCGGGAGGCCTTTCTCCTTCAGCGTCTCGGGTCCTGCTGCGCACACTTCCGGGGGAGGGGTGCGATGCCCCGGGCGAGGCCGGCTCTCCTGACGGCCCAGCGTGATGTCTGCTTCACCCCCAGAGACGCTGGCAGAGGGGAGGAGGGGGCCTGGGGGAACAGGGTCCTCTCCCCGATGGCGGGCCACGCACAGGGGATGCCTCGCCCGAGGTGGTGGCGGCACACAGCAGGTACCTGCCCCTGCAGCCTGGCACCCAGACCTCTGCCCACAAGGTCCCCCACTGCTGGCCGGCTGAGAAAACAAGAGCCAGGAGACCAGAGCCTGCCTGCGGCCTGGACGGCTGAGCCACCCACCCTGGCAGTCCCTGCCTAGCACCTTCTACTGGCTGTGGTGAAGGAGCGCCTACCCTCCGTCCCCCACGTACCTGAAGGCCCCCAAGGCACAAGGTGTTCTCGACTGTCTTTTCGTGTCCGGCACGAGCGCTCGCACAGGTCCCAATACCCACACGAGTGCTCAGAGCATCAGATATGAAGGGATGGACAGACAGACGGACGGACAAGTGTGCTCCGGGGAGACGAGACTGGCAGGCGCCTCTCCCCTCCCCCCACCTTCAAAGGCAGACCCGGTGGAGCCTCAAGGCTGGTCAAAGGCTGAGCAGAGCACGGCCGCGAGCGCGGGCTTTTCATCGGTTTCTTCCGAGTTACTGCATAAACGGCCACCGTTCCTTCCTGAGGCCCTGGCTCCAGCCCCAGCATCTCTGCCTGTTCTAGCCTGACCCACGAGGGTGCACGCAAACCTCCCCACCGTCCTGGGCTGGACAGGACAGGACGGTGCGGGACAGGCCTGGCTTTGTGGCAGCAACCCCAAGGACCTCTCAGCTGGCTCCCTGGCCCTCTGTGAGCCAACCGTGTTGGAGTTCACTGCGGTCACACAAAGGGAAGCCTCTCAGGAGGGAGAAAGGCCCCGTCTACCCTGTGTATGTCTGTGCCCATCTCTGCAGGCCCTCTCTCCCCTGAGTCTCACCTCTTCATCACTAGGATGAATGAAAGAGGAGGCGGGATTTATTCATTTAAAACAACACCTGGGGGGGCTTCCCTGGTGGCGCAGTGGTTAAAAATCCACCTGCCAATGCAGGGGACACGGGTTCGAGCCCTGGTCCGGGAAGATCCCACATGCCGCGGAGCAACTAAGCCCGTGCGCCACGACTATTGAGCCCATGTGCCACAACTACCGAAGCCTGCGTGCCTAGAGCCCGTGCTCCGCAACAAGAGAAGCCACAACAATGAGAAGCCCACGCGCCGCAACAAAGAGTAGCCCCTGCTCGCCGCAACTAGAGAAAGCCCGCGCGCAGCAACGAAGACCCAACGCAGCCAAAACTAAATAAAATTTTTAAAAATAAATAAATAAATTTTTTAAAAAATAAAGTAACACCTGGAAGAACGGCACGCTGGGATTCGCCTTCCAACGGCCTCTTTGCCTCTACACTCCTGGAAGGAGGCCAGCCAGAGGCTTTAAAGCAGGCTGGTGTGAGGCGGGCCAGCGCAGGCAGGGAGGCCTGCAGGAACAGTGCCACCCAATTTAAAAAAAAAAAAAAAAAAAGCCCCAAAAAGCTCTGCCTTCACCTATCCAGAACAAGCTTTAAAACTGGATAAAAACAACCAGATGAAGAAGTGGGCCGGGCAGAGAGCAGAGACACCAGTGTGCTCTGAGGTCAAGTCCATCCAGGGGCCAGGGCTCTCCTCGCCGCCCCAGGGGGACAGCTGCTCCGTGGAGGACTCAGGGGAGCTTCAGGGAAGTCGGCGACCCCAGGTAAGCTCGGCCCTCCTAGACCCGAGCAGCCAGGGCAGGGAGTCCTGCGGACGCTCTCCACTCCACCCAAATCCGCCCCTCCCTTCCAGGAATGCCGACAAGCAGCCGGGCGGGGCGCGACTGGACTGCACGCTGCAGCCTCCCTCTGCAGGGCGAGTCGGCCACCAAAGGAACGGGAACAGGGGTGGGGCTGCCCCGGGCGAGCTTCTCTTCCACCCGCTGGGCCATGACCCAGCTGCGGCTCTGGGGGCGCAGCGGCCAGCCCTCGGCGAAGTCCCACTCAGGGGTTCCAGGGCAGCCACCTTCCTGCACTGGGCAGGAGGCGGCTTGGAGGTTGTTTTCGTGCAGTTGGGGGCCTTTTTCTCTTTTCAACAAAGCCGCCGACTTTCTGGGAAGTGACTGTGTGCTCTACGTGCAGCCCTGGCTTATTTAATCACTGGTGGCTCAGATCCCACAACGTGTCGGCATGTCACAACGACACAGGCTTGCCGAAAGCACACTCCCTGCGTGTCCCACACCTCACCTCACCGCGCAGGGTGTCCACAGACAAGGCCTTCCTCTGCTGGGTCCCTAGGTCCAGTCATCCACTGGCCGTGGTCCCCAGACGGTGTCCAAGGTCCTCCAAGTCAGCAGGTCCAAAATGCGGCGTTTCCCCACAACCCTTCCACCTACCAGCATCCGTCCTCCCCCGCCCCGCGCACCGCAGCCAAGGGGGCTGGCCGCGGACTCCAAGAGGCATGCAGAAGCGGCCAGGGATCCCTGAGCCTCCGGACCAAACGCAACACCGAAACCCGGCTGCTTCCTGGCACCAGGAAACAGGGATGAGATGAGGCACCAGAAAGCGTGGGTGGCATCCGGGGACAAGGCTCCGGGCAGAGCAGCCTTGGGCTCTTCCTCCCTCCCTCCCTTTGCTCACGTGCAGCTGGAGGGCGGGGAACGTAGAGACTTCAAGATCTTTACTCTCTGGGCCCCTAAAATGAGAGGGGAAATCCGAGGATATGCTCCCTTAGGTCTTCCCCAGGGATCCATCCAATCAATTTAGCCCTTGGAACTGAAGGACCTTGCTAGGTCTCCACGGAGAAGCACAGCAGGGAAATGAAATCTTGGACACAATTTATTCCTCGACCCCCCTGCTCTGGAGCAGGTCCAGGCGCACGGGGCCAGGCGACGGGAGAAGGCCCTGCGAGGTCTCTGCTCACGTCCTGGGGAGAAAGGCCACCGCCCGAGCAAAAACCACATCTGTGCCGCGCAACGTTGAGGCCGGGGCTGACGTTAGTGAGGAGCCGGAGACAGATTCAAAAATACGCTTAATTTATAATTGAGACTCTGCTTTTTAAAACACTGATACATCCTTTAGGACGGCCTCTTCGTAATGACGGAGATTAATGTGTAGAGGACACTTTTCAAAAGACACTGTCAGTTGCAGAAAAGAAAGACACTTCTAGAGTTAACATCTTTTCTCTGTGAAATTTAATTAAAAGCAGCTCATTCTTGACACCTTATCACACCGGAGATCCCAAGGATAACGAAGACAAAGTCCCTCGAGGCGACTCTCAGTTATGCAAACCCAGGTGCGCCCAGGGCTCGGCTTTCCGGTGACAGAGACAGTACAGGGGGCCCAGCTCCGCCCCACTGCTGAGCACGACCAGGCCCGGGTTGGCCCCCAAAGCCACAAAGCCACAGTGGTGTACTGATAACAGTGCATTCACAGCAATAAGAAAAGGACTTTTTCCCCCCCTGAAAACGTACTACCGTTTCTGTACTTAAAACGCCGTCAGGCGAAATCATCCAATCGAAGCATTTAACCCTTCCTGACATGGACCACACTGAGCTGAAGAGCTCAGTCTGTACAGACGTTGGACAGCGATGCCATGTCCCTGGCCCCGTGCTTACTAAGCACGCGTGGCGTCCGCGGATGAAGCGGCCCGGCAGGGAGCAGCCAGACGGCCCCGCACAGCTGCCCAGGGCCACCGAGCACGGGTCCCCTCTGCACGCCCGCCAGGAGGCAGGGACGGGCCGGCCACTGCTCCTTGCCCAGCACGACCGCCACGCTTGGTGCCAGGACTGCCCATCTGTTATGGGTTTAACTGTGTCCCCCGAAAAGGGATCTTCAAGTCCTAACCCCAGGGGGACCTGTGAACGTGACCTAAGTGGGAAACAGGGTCTTTGCAGATGCAGTGAAGATGAAGTCCTAGACAGGTGTCCATATCAGAAAAGGGAACTGCGGACACAGACACACAAGGGGAGAAAGCCCCGCAAAGCCAGAGGCAAGGACTGGGGTGATGCGTCCACAAGCCACGGAATGCCGGGGGCTGCTGGGGACACCAGGGGCTAGGAGAGCCTCCAGAGGGAAGCAGCCCTGCCCACACCTTGACTTCAGACTTCTGGCCTCAGACTGTGAGAGAATACCTGTCTGTGGTTGTAAGGCCCCCGTGTGTGGTGCTTGGTCGCTGAGCCCTAGGAAACCAATACACCACACAAGTCACACCCAACCTTGTCCTCCACCTCCTCAGGCTTGGCTAGAAGGGTGTCCAGGCTCTTCCTTGAGGTTGTACCCCCCAAATATTTCCAGGGGTCCCCAAGGAGGCTGTGACATAAGCTGAGCAGCATCCATGCCCTGTCCCTCCCTGCAGGCTGCTGTCTCTCTGCCTGTGAGGGCGAGGTTTCACTTCACTCCCACGGGGCTCCGGGGAAGTGGCTGGGCCGGGCTGCATCTCCCTAAGCCTTCCAGGAGCATCTTGGGGCCGCTGATCCCCTGGGCCCTGGACCAGCAGGCGCCGAGCAGCCTGCACCCTGCACTCAGCCCAGAGGCAGGAGGGAGGGGTGCCACACACGCCCCGTGCCAGCCCCGCCGAGGGCCACTTCAACGCGCACCGCGTGGAGGAGATTTCAGAAGCCAGACAGGCAGGATGCCGGGGACGGAATGCAGACCCCGGCATGAGAAATGCAGAGAGGAGAGGTGAGCGTCACCGGCCTTGGGAGGCAGGCACCATGCAGGGCGCTCTCTCACAGCTGGGGAGCTGAGGACTGGAGAGGCTCACTCATCAGCCAAGGCCGGACACCAAGGGAGGCGTGGTTACAAGTCAGGCTCTGGCCCGCACCACCTCCCAGAGGAGAAACCTAAGGCTCACGGAGAGCAAGGCGCCACCGCCCACCCCATCCCGAGGGCCCGGAGCTTCAGGCCCGGCCAGATGCACCCAAGGCCACTCAGCTACACAGCACAGGAGTCAAGATCTGAACCCGGGTCCAGAGAAGGCAAGCCGTCAGCACTCTGATACCACGTGCTTCTACCGACTAACACAGCCAAACACCAGGCCTTCAGGAAGCGGCCTGTGAAAGGCAAAGGCAAAAGCCAACGATTAGAAACTTCCAGCCGTTGGAACAGGGCTTGGCTGTGGGTTCACGCAGAAGGACAGGGGAAGCGCCACGGGTCCACCCCCAAGAAGGAAGTCTGCCAACAGAAAGCACGCGTCTGCTGCACGCTGAAAGGCTCAAATGGGCTGATTAAGTTGCATTTGCATATATATTCCCATTTTTTAATATTCAAGAAGTTAAAACTTGTAATACTTTTTTTTTTTTTTTTTTTTTTTACTTATTATTTTTGACCGCCTTGGGTCTTCGCTGCCGTGCGCGGGCTTTCTCTAGTTGCGGCGAGCGGGGGCTACTCTTCGTCGCGGCGCGCGGGCTTCTCACTGCCGTGGCTTCTCTTGTTGCGGAGCACGGGCTCTAGGCGCTCGGGCTTCAGTAGTTGTGGCTCGCGGGCTCAGTAGTTGTGGCTCGCGGGCTCTAGAGCGCAGGCTCAGTAGTTGTGGCGCACGGGCTTAGTTGCTCCGCGGCACGTGGGATCTTCCCGGACCGGGGCTCGAACCCGTGTCCCCTGCGTTGGCCCGTGGATTCTTAACCGCTGCGCCACCAGGGAAGCCCCCGATACCTTTCCAATAATTGGAACTTCTCGCATGTTTCGCTGTTTCTTTGTGAGCGGCTGCTTGCTTTGTTGGCCGTCATGGAGCAGACACGCCCTCTGGAAGCTCCCGCTCACGGAGTGCGGGCCGCTCAACGCCTGCTGGTCCAGGGCCCAGGGGATCAGAGGCGTCCCTGGCTCCTCGGGGCAGGTGCTGGACGCGCTTCTGGCCCTCCTCGGCCAAACAGGCGTGTGGGCCTGGATCAGACCGGTCCCAGGCACCGGGGCAAGTTCATAAATTGAAAGGAAGAAACTCAGGTTTGCTTGACTCCACCTCGGAAAGACGACCAGGCCCAAAGGGGAGGCGGCTTCCGATACAGGGGTGGGTGGGGTTGGCCTGGGCCTCAGGTGTCAGGCCGCAGGCCTCGGAGGGTGCTGAGGGCTGGGGGTGGAGGCAGGCGGCAGAGACGCGGGGCTCTGGGTGCGTCTGCTTTACACGCGGATCCGGCGGGATCTTGTTTTCCAGGGAGCTCGGCCACTCTCTCTCTCTGTGCCGATGGAAAGCGCGGGCCTGTGGACGGACGCGGGGCTGTGCTCGGCCTACAGGGGCCGTCGTGCGAACCCGACTCTTTACTCCCGCTGACGGGACAGGAGGCAATGATCCTGCTGGAGCAGCACGTGTCACCGTCACCTGCCAGAGAACCGCTGCAGGGCAACAAACGCTCGACACCACCACGCGGACGGCGCCCCTGGGTGTGCAGTTCCAAGGGGCCACCTCACGCTCCCGTGAGCCACCACACGCGGGCCCCAGGACTCGCCTGCGACCTCACACACCCGCCCTCGCGGCGCTGGCACGGACAGGGGCGACTGCTGCCGCCACCCTGGGAAGCGCCCCGCTCCCACCAGCTCCCCCAGAACCCGCCCCGGCTCCACTGAGACGCGGAGGCTCTTCCCTCCCCTGATCTGGGTGGGCCTTCGTGGAAGGGGCCGTGCAGTGCTGGCCTCTCCCCGGCCTCGGAGGCCACCTGCTTCTCAGAACCCGGCCGCCATGCCCAGAGGGAGCCCAAGCAGCCCCCAGGCCCCGCGGAGCTTCCTGCCGGGACGGCAGCGACCTGCCAGCCAGGCGGGCAGCCCTCTTCAGAGGGCGCTCTCCAGCCACCAGCCAGGCCACCCAGCAGGGCCATCTCTGCTGAATCCAGGGTAAGTGGCCTGTCTACGAGCGAAACAGACAATTGTTACCTTGATCTGTGAAGCTCGGGGCGATCTGCTTCCCAGAAACAGGTAACCAGCACAGCACCTAATCCAGAGGGAACCTGAGGGCTGCCTGAGTTGAGCTGCCCAGGTGAGGGGGTTTGGCGGCCCAGGGCAGCCACTCCAAGCAGAGGGAGGGGACCGGCTAACGCACCGCCACCGCACGGCCCCCGGGGCCTCCGAACGCACTGGTCTGGTGGCCCTGCGCCTGGGCCAGACGGCGGGCGAGAGACAGCAGAGCAAGCGCGAGCACGGCCTGCAGGAGGCTCTGTGACCGTCCCGGGGACAGAGGGTGCTGCCCGGTGGGGCGATGGGAGGAGAGGTCACGTGTTGTCGCAGATGCGGGAGCAACAGGTGGGGAGGAAGGGAAGGGGAGAGTCCAGGACAGGGTCAACCTTGGCTGAACTCTGAGCTCATCGAGGTGGGGGGGCCAGGAGCCGTTGCTGCTTGGACGCCCCCCTCCAAAGATCCTGGTCCGACGAGGCACTGGAATTAAAACTGCCCCAGCGATTCCAACGTGCGCCCGAGGCCGAGCGCGACGGGCGTCAGACGAGGCCAGCTGCGTGGCTGGGGAGACTGGCCACGCCGTGCGCTGCAGGGGCCACCGGGCGGGAGAGGCCCGAGGGCAGACGAAGGGCCCCGTTCAGGACTCGGGACGCCTCCAGGTGCCTCTCCTCGCCCACAGGGACAGGGAGGGACGGCGGCACCTTCCTGCTCTTCTCTGCGTTAATATCATAACATCCGCCTATTTCTACGTTTTGTATCTTGATAGCAACAGAAGCCGCCAGACACCGTGTCAGGAATCCACGGTGCCCCCATGTGGGAACGGAGCAGAAAGGAGCGGGAAGGACAGCCCGCGGTCCAGTCGGGACACGAGACGCCTTTGTTCCAAGAGCCACCGGCCGTCTCCGACTGAACCTCGCGACCACCAGGACCGAGTCCTGACCTCCCCGCAGTCCCAGAGCAGCGGCCTCCAGCCTGAGCGGGCGCCGGCGTCTCCTCCGCCTTGTTGGGACACAGGTGGCTGGACCAGCCCGGAGATGCTGATGCAGCGGGTCAGGTGGGGCCTGAGAACGTGCGTTTCTGGCGAGGTGACGCCATGCTGCACCCCGGGGACCAGGCTCTGAGAATCACCGTCACAGAGAACAGCACAAGTCCTGCCTGACGGCCAAGAAAGGGGGCTGAGGGCATACCCTGTCACACCTCCTAACCTCGAGACGGGGAGGAAGTAGCGGTTTTAAGGAAAGACTCCTTCACGGCAAAGGAGGACTCAGCGATTAAAAGGCACGAACTTACTTACAGTGCAAAATCATGAATAAATCTCAAGATAATTATAAAGCGTGAAAGAGGCCAGACAGACAGCACATCCTGCGCGGGTTCCATCTGTATAAAGCTCTAGGAGAGAGACAGGTCAGCGCTGTGGATGGACTGTCCCGAGGGGCTGAGCCATCCTCGCGTCTCCGTGCAGAGCCTCCGTGAGGGCAGAGGCCGCTCAGCCAGGGCACGGACAGGACACAGCCCCGGGGACTCGGGACCGCGGAAAGCGGGGCCGCCGCCAGGCAAAGAAGAGAGCCGGGGCGGGGCGGGGGGAGCAGCCTTTGGGGGTGAGTCGGGCCCTGCTGAGTCCTAACGCACGTCGCCCCTGAGGTGCTCCAGAAGGACAGAGGACTGCGGCCGAGGGGGTCGGGGACGAAGACGAGGCTCGTGCCTTCCGGGAGCTCACCCTCCAGGGACCCCGACAGCTACCCTACATGACCGTGAATGCCATCTGGGGGGGGGCGGGGCTGCAGGCGTATTTCGAGTGGGCAAAGACAGGACGGCCGACAGTGCAATGTCGGCGACAGCCCGCCGTGTCGCCGCCAAGCTGAGACCTGAGGGGCCCTGGGCCATTCACACTCCACAACAGAAAAGCGTCCGGAAAGCACAGGTTGCTGAGCGGCTCTGTGACCAAATCGCTCGCCCCTTTCTGACAGCACTTCCTTGCCACGTAATCCGGCAGTTATTCGCCTGCAGACGCGTCAGCAGCTTTTCCCGAAAACAGAGTCAAGAGCCCTTAGCGGCGGCAGCCCAGCTGCGAGAGCCCTCGGGCGCCTGCTCGGGACCCGGGCAGGGGGCGCTGGCTGCTGGCGACCCGGTCTGGAATCACGACGGAGCGGATGAGTGCAGAGGACGCGCCCGGCCGTCGGGCACGGACGGCCCCAGTCCCGCCCAAATGAGCATCTGCTTCCAGCGCCCCACGCCCCCAGAGTCCCACTTAGGGATGAGGGTGTGCCACCTCCCGCCCCGTCCCTGGAGGCCAGGCTGCTCGCGGTGCCCCCACCCCAGGCCTCCGCGCCAGGAGCGAACACTCCCCGGCAGCTGAGCGGTCACGGGACACAGAGGAGCCACGCTCGACGCAGGACCCACGCCTCGGCGAGTCGTAGATGGTCCTCTTCAAACACAGTCTTCAAAATGATAATAAGATGCCTCCTGTTCCTGTAAAGTGTAAAAGCCAGAAACGCGTGCTGGCCCCGCAGGGCAGGCACCTCCAGACCGGACACCACGTGGGGTGCTGCCAGGGCTCAGGTAGAAGCAGCACCTGCATGTCACTCGAACTAGTTCACGACGGAAGAGGAGGCTCTGATTCTGACGTGCTGGGCAGCAAGGGGTAAACAAAAACCTTTTAGGAAATCCGCAACTCTTTCCAGTCTTTAAAACATCTTACGTGATTGTCCAGTCCCTGCGGTGAGCAGGCATCTCTAGGGGATGGACACAGATGTGCTCAAGTTGGGGGTGAAAACACTCATAACTCGACGTTCGAGTGGAACGTCGAAAAAACCCCTGAAATCTGCAGCTCAAATGATGTCAATGAAAAGTAGCCGCAAAGCCAAGGCTTCTCAAAGGCTGCGTGGGAGTGGGCACGGGCGTGGCGGGGAGGTCGGGAGAAGCCACCCGGGAAAGCCCCTGCTGCCCGCCCCCCGGCCCCCCGTTTCTCACTACTCTCCACCACCCGCTCCTTCCCCAGCAGAGGACGGGCTCCGCGCGTCCAACACGCGGCCGCCCGGTACGTGGATTCACGACAAAGCAGGAAGCGGGGGTGCTGGGCGGTAGGGGTGCCCCGCAGCCAGGCCTGTCTGCCAGGCCCGCTACACCGGCCGGCGGCTCTGCACAGAGCACTGCCCTGGCTGAGCCCCGATTCCCTCACCTGAAGGTGGCCGTGAGGGCGCCGACCGCAGCCGGCTGCTACGAGGAGGCCGAGGGAAGCGTGGGACGCGGCCACAGCAGCGTGGGCAGGGCGGGGGGAAAGGCCACCCAGTGGCCCAACCTCCTCGGACCCCATACGCCTCCCGCAGGTGCTCGAGCACGGACACACGAGTCCTCAAGGTCATTTCCTTTACGCCACTTGGTTTAACAGGCACTGACCGCAGCACGTCTGTGCCAGACGCTGTTCTGGACGCTGGGACCCAGAGACCCACGCGGCCGAGGCCCAGCCCTCGAGGAGCCCCCTCTCCTGGGCCGGCCTCCCTGAGCCTCGCCTGCTCTGGGTAAAGGAAGCCCACGCAGGCTCTGAAGCGCGGTTACATGCTGACGTGCGGCCCTGGGAGCAGAAAGGACGGGGGGCAGGGACAGCCACCGGGGGCATGGGGACAAGGGGACAGGCGGCCCGTGTCCAGAGGAGGGAGGCTCTGAGGACACGCTCGGCCCAGAAGCCTGGTCCCCAAAGAGAGGCGGTGCCGGCCCCGAGGGCTCCCGGCCCCGCGCACACGCCCCAGGCCCGTGTCAAACGCACCGCCTGCCTCCCCGGTCACACGGCCACGACGGGCGGGGGCGTGACTTAAAGGACCCGGAAGCCAGCACCCCTGCCGTCTCCCCAGGGCACCGCAGCGCGGGCATCACGGTGCGGCATCGGCGATCGGGAGGCGCCTGCCGCCTGCCCTGCTGCTGGACTTCAGCAGGAGGCAAGGCGCCTTTGTCCTGTTATCACACGGACGAGGGGGACAGGAACGCCTGGATTCCGAGGGCCTGAGAAGTGGGGAGGCAGCGCGGCCGGAATCGCGACGAGTGGGGCCAGCGCCTCTGCCCCGCGAGGTCTCGGCCACACCAGCAAAGAGCCCGTGAGGCCGCACCTGGGGGCAGATCTGCGGGGTATACACAAGGCAACAGGAGCTGGGCACACAGGGAGGGCAGCCGGAGTGGCCACCGACAGCGGGAGAGACCCGCAGAGAACGGATCACGGCCTCTCTGAACCTCGGTTTTCTCTTCCAAAAACTGGAGTGAACAGCCGCCACTTGGGGAGCGGCTGCACGTCCGCGGTGGGCTCGCATACCCTCCGCTCCACCCCTCCCGACAGCCTGTCCTGCGGGTCCCAGCCCGGGCCCGGACAAACGCCGGTGGCAGCGATGGGTACACTCAACTGATTCCCTACGGTTTCAAAATGTCCCGCCGAGAAACCACGGACCAAGAAAAAGGTAAAACACAGCACAGCAGCTGCTAAAGATCAATATATCCGAAGCTTTAGAGGTTTAACAGTAACCACAGAAATAAAACCAGAATCGAGGCGTTACCATCTATTGCTTAGTCAAGTTAAGAAAAACAACATTAGTTAAAAAGCCTGATGACGACGAGGGTGAAGAAAGCATCACTCACGTATCGCTGGTCACGACATCCACGCGATGCCCCTGAAGAGCGATTTGCACCAAGTACCTGGAACGCCGTCACGCCCACTCACCCCGTCAGGCCACTCCTGCGAATCTGTCTTAAGGGACTCTTAATACAGAAAAAGCTCTAAGCACAAAGAGGTCACATCACAGTCATAATTACACTGCAAGACTGACCCACCACCTTTAAGCAGACGATAATATATCCACAGGGCAGGATATTATGCAACCTTTAAAGCAATGGCTGTGAGGACTAGGAACGCATACAGGGGGGAAAAATAACGTCACGATGGGGCAGTGTAACAAATGCAGAAAGCAAACCTGTATACGATACGTGATCACTACGTTTAAAAAAATTGCCGAGAAAAGATGGAGGAGAAACACTAGCATGTTTCCACAGTGGCTAGTCATGTCAGGGGGAGGGTTTTCTTTTCTCTCAAAAGTTTCTGCAACATACTCTCAGGGTGAAGTAAAAGAATATAAAATTTTAGAAAATAAGCAGTGAAGGCGGCCAACTGGGAATTTAATCGTGGCCTACGGTTTACCTACAGCAATGCGACTGGTGCCAGCCAAGGGGCCGTGATGTTCGGTGAACGCGGGGCAGGCTTGTCCTTTGCTCGGCAGCCTTCTCTGCGCTCACGGTTAAGTACAAAGAGGTCTGCGGAGGAGCCAGGTTAGCCTTTGGAAAGCTCGATGCTCACACAGCGAGAGGAAGCCAATGGCTGGCCCCGGACACCGTCCTCCTGTCACGAAGCCTGGTCTCCCAGGGCCCAGGAAGAAGCCAAAGCCCACCGGCAGCACTGAGTGCTCACCCCAGGGCACCACAGCCTTCTCCTCGTGGCCATTAACAAAAGGTCACGGAAAATCGGACTGGAAACCTTGAGAATACTCCCCACACTTGGGATGCGCCAGGCCAAGCTCCAGAAGGCAACTGGCAGGCTAACTTTTACTTTTTGAGTTTCTTCCAGAGGACGTAAAAATCAGGGTAATTACCGGGCAACGCTAGACCCTTAAAGAAGAGTCTGTAAACCCAGGGCACAGTGGTCAGGAGAAGCGCCCCTGCGTGGACGGCCATGCCGTCTGCCAGGAGCTCTCAGCACGTGTCCGCCGGCACACCCACGAGGCGTCCTCACCCCCAAAGCCGCTCCTGAGCAAAGAGCAGCGGGTGCCCTGCCGGGGCGCCAGGGTCAGCGAGCCAGACGGCCCTGCCCCGCCCCACTCCGGGCATTCACAGGGGGAGGAGACAGGCAAGGACGGCGACTCTCATTCAGTGGCCCCGTGCACGTGGGGGTCGTGCGAGGGCACCGGGCCGGCACACGAGCAAGGTCCGGCGGGGGTAGGTGTCCCAGGGCCCACTGTGACTCCGCCTGTCCCACCCCCCTCAGGCCTGGCAGCCGCCATCACAAGCACCTGAGATGCCAAGTCTACCTGCCCTCTGCCCTCTGCCCTCTGCCCTCGCCTGGTAAGGAGGCCTGTGTAACCAGGGGCAGGGGTCGAGGCAGAACAAGCGCATGTGCTGGGGAACACACCGGGCCCCGCCTCCCAGCGGGCCCACCCAGAGAGCCCAGAGCGGCCGGCCCACACCTGGGCTGTGAAAGCGGGCCAGCAAAGAGCCGACGCCACCCCTCCTCGCCCAACAACGATGAACTCTGTCCTTCCCAGGGCAACGGTGCCTGGGCCTGGCGGACCCCAGGAAGTGTCACCACGGAAGGTCCACGCACGCCATGTGAGTCGCAGGCTCTGCCCTGGGCTTCCTGTCTCGCCCACACGCAGGGAGCCAGCTCCCGCCCGCGCGGCGGCCTCAGCTGGGCCCCTCCTCTGCTGGTCTCTCGCTCCTGCTCTCACCCCTTGGGCTGACAGCAGCCTAGCCTTTCATTTAAGGCACAGGTGAACGAGCCCTTCCTTTTGCCCTCAACCCACAGCTACGGGGAAGCCCAGCCCGAGTGGCCCAGGGAAGAGGCAAAAGCGCACGATGCCTGCACAGCCCCTTCGGCCGCCAGATGGGGGCAAAGCCCAGGCTCTTGAACAGAGGGCCTCCTGAGGGCAGGTGAACACAGGGCATCAGTAGATTCTGCGGCAAAAAGAAGCCAGAGCCTGCGCACGGCTGAGGGACCCCAGCCCCGTGCCACAGCCTGACGGCCGGAGGGCGGGAGGGCGCTCTCCCCTGCGTCTCCCAGAGCCGGCCGCCCAGGGCGTGTGCACAGGCGGAGACCCTCTAAACGCCACCGGCTCCACGTCCCGCACAGCTGCCGGCTCCCAGCGCGGCGCCCTGGGAACCCGCCGGCCTGCCCTCCCCTCCCTGCCTGGGCCTTCCCCTCCTCTGCGCCCCTGCCGCCCAAGGTGCTGAGGGGCTGGACGGCCACGCCCAGTGCAGGTGACCAGCTCAGCGGCCACAAAGACACACCTCAGGGATCGTCACTCCCTTCGCAGCCCCGTCAGGACGCCCGGGCTCTGCAGCCGCTGGGGCTGGGCTGGAGGCCGGACGCCTCCTTGCCCTCTCCGTGCGCCCGGGGCCACCGCACAGGGACACATCCTGTCTCCTCTGGGTCTCCTCCAACAGCCCCCAGTTCTCTTGAGCCTTCTGTCCAGAGGCCAAAGGACGTCAGACAAGCTGCTTCAGGTCACAGTGCAGATAAAACATTCATAAACGCATCATTTTAAAGCCGAGCACAAACGCGACAGAGCTATTATGCTCAGTGCAGCCCTGCGCGAGGCCTCCAGCCTCCTCACCTGAAACGCACGCACACGAGACCCTGGACACCCAGCCAGGGCTCCAGCAGCCCCGCTTTGGGGCGGGGGTCGGGGGGGGGGACACGCGGGGATGGCCCGCGGCAGCGGCAGCCGGCGCCGTGGCTGCGCGGGAGCCGGGACCCGGGAGACGGGGGCACCGTGTCAGGGAGACGCAGAGCCAGCAGGAACACGTTCTGGATGCTGACCCCTGTTATTTCTGCCCACGCATCCCAGTTCCACACCCAGAGCCCCAAAGGCCAGGTCGGATGCCAGCGCCAGGCCCGGCCCTTAGACGTGGGCAGCACGTGTCTCCCCAGGGGCCTCTCCCTCCTCAGCTGTTCTCTGCGGTTCCGTCACCCACCGGCTGTTCCGGGTCACCCCCTGGGTGCACCTAACCGCTCACTAAGGGACGGGGGGCCTGTCCCAGAGTCCACAGCCTGCCAGCACCGGGGCTCGGTGGTGCACCCACGGGGAAGTGACAAGACGCGCAGACCCGCAGCAAGGACTGAGCAGCACAGGCCTCGCTCAGCCTGAACCAGGCCTGCAGAGGGAAGACGTCGCCACCGCCCCCAAGCCCTGAATAAGTTCTGATAAACCCATCCTGATGGAGACAGGAAAAAAGAAAGTCTTAGCGTCACTAAGGACGTTCTCCATACTTCTTAAATACTACCTCTAAATCCCCAGGCCACCGTTTCAATGCCGCTCTGGAGGAGGGGGTACAGCCTCTTCCAGCTCCTCCCCGCAAGCTTAGCAGGGAGCACAGTCTCACTGAATATGCTCCTTTCTATACCCTTCCCCGGCTGACAGTGATCTACGCCTGCTTCCTGGAGGGGGGCCCACGTGAAATGCTCACGACCTCAAACCTTAATGGGCTTATGAAAAAGTATGCTCTAAGGAGACCTGCTTCTCCAGTCTAATTAGATTAACCCAATCCATCAGGGTCACCGCCGCCTGATTCACTGAGAATCGCGCTGCAGAGCCCTGGAAGGGTCAGGAGAGCCGCGCGGCTGGCACCCAGCTCGGCACCCCGTGGGCTCTGCACCGAGCGTGCTCTGCACCACCAGGCACCGCAACCCACACTCCTGAGGGTACCGCGGAGTGTGAGGGCCCAGGGCCACCTTGCAGAGGAGTCGAAGAGCGGGTCCCAACGACCCCTGGAAACGCAGGACCACGGAACAGAGGCTGGAGCCTCGGGAAAGTGTGCACATCGCCCGAACGCAGCACCACTCGCCGAGGTGGCAACGACCCAAAGACGAGGCTGGACAAGCGACGGGGCAGAGCCTGCAGCTCCGGGCACCCCTGCATGCCTGGCCCCTCCACCGCGCCCACACGAACACCTCGGCAGGATGCCCGGCCGCCCCGCCAGCTCCTCCCCTGGGCCCCAGGGCTCCATCCGCCACGGCCCAGCGGGAGGATGCGGGGCTGGCGAGAACCGTGACCGAGAGCTGAGCGCCGGCGCCTTCACCAGAGCCCCGAGGCGGCCCTCACAGCAGCAATGGGGACTCTTCACGGGTGGGATTTGAGGTGCAGCCACAGTAACAGGTCATGCTGCAGGTGGGACTGGCGGCGTGGCCACAGCTCCAGGTAAGCGCTGCAGGTGGAGCTAGAGGCGTGGCCACGGGAGCAGGCTCTGTTCTCTTTTACGGACAGGAAACCAAGGTCTGCAGAGGTCAAGTCACCATCTGGGAACAGAGCTGGCCCACCTCCGTGGATGAGACCATAGGCCTGCCGCCCTTCACGGCCCCTGTTCTGTCCCGGCCCCCAAACACCCGGAACAACCACACCCAGCGCAGACCCTGCAGTGCAAGCCGTGCCCACCTGCCTCTTCCAGCCTTGGAACACGCGCTCCCTCCCGTGCAAGCTGCCCCTGCTTCGCCCCGAGCCGGCTCTGTGCCCCGTCCTCCGCAAGAACTCCCCGTGCACCCTCCGACCCTCAAGGTCCCCTCGGGAAGCCCCCTCGGCACCCCTGGGCAGAGTGCGGTGCCCCCCAAGTCCCCGGCGCCTACTTCATTACTTCCATCACAGCGCTTCCTGCCCGGGCTGTAACTACGTCACGAGTCCACCTCCGCCTCAGGCTGCAAACCCCCGGGGGGCAGGGACGCTGCCTCGGATGTCTCAGGGGAGTCCCAGAGCCCCACCCCGCCCTGTTTTTTGTGCACCAGGGTTCACATTGTACTTGGTGGGCAGGTAGCTGGGTGGAGGGAGGGAGGGAAAGAAGGGCGGATAGAAGGAAAGACAGATGCCCGTGGGACATCAGAAGACACGCCCCCTTTGGGCTTAGAAAAGTGTTATCAGTAGAACTAACTTCCACGGGCTGACAGGCGGAACTCCAAATTCAAAGTTATTTCTGGGGAGGTACCCGCCCCCCCCGCCGCCTCCCATCGTTTGCAAAAAAATTTTTTTTCATCTGAAAGCATTAGTGGGTACCAACACCGTGCTCACTCTGTGTGGACATCAAGGACGGATCTGAAAACTCAAAGGCCCCAGCTGAGGGCTTCATCTGCCGCAGGCCTCCACAGCCCGCCTCTCCGCCGACAGCTGCCACCTCCTGCCACCTGCCTGCAAGTCTCCGGAGCAAGCGCCAGGCCTCCGCCGGCCGCCCAGGGCCCCTCCCCTCGAGGGCCAACAGGCGTCTCCAGCACAGGAAGCCCGGCAGGACTCCTCCCTCCCACGCCCTCTCCAGTCTATCCCACCCCATCTCGCCCACCCCAGTAAACGCGACCTGAACCATCTCCTGCCACCAAAGCACGAATGCATGAATTATCTCCCGCTGCTCAACAAACTCCACGAACCGGAGCCGGACAAGCAGCCCTCATCTTGCTGTTTGCGTGGCTCAGACCTGGCTTCGGCTGGGTCTTCTGGCTCAGGGCCTCTCACAGGCTCAGCCCAGGGCCAGCTTGGGGCCGTGGTCATCTCGTGTCCCCAGGCTCGCTCCCGTGGCTGATGGCAGCCTCGGGTCCTCCCCTCTGGGCAGCTGACAACGTGGCAGCAGCTCCCCTCGGGGCAAGCCAGGGTGGGAGCAGAGAGACGGGGTCACAGTCTCAGAGGTGACATCCCCAACGCTTGCTGGATCCCCTTGTAGGAGGTGAGTCACCACCTGCAGGCCACACTAGGGGGCGGTGCCCGCAGGAGGGCAGCACACGGACACCCGGCAGCGGGCACCACTGCAGGCCCTCCCAGAAGCATCCCCCGACCCGGCCTCGTCTCTCGCTCTTCAGCCCGTCCCTCTGACTCCACCTTCAAACTCCAGGGTGTACATGAAGTCTGGAAACACCCGTACTGTGCCCTTCACCAGACGTCCCAGCCTGGAGATGCCTGGGCATCGGGCACAGGCACACGCGGTGCCTGGCTACTGCAGATCCAGCTCTGCTCGCGCCTCTCGCCTGGAGCCTGCGGGCCTCTCCACACGCCCCCCGTCCCGGCCGGGCTCTCAGGACGCCGTTAGCCTGAAATGCTCTTCCCTGAGAGCCCCTCCCACAGCACCCGTCACACAGAGCAGCGCCCCTGCAGGGCCACCTCCTGCGGGCCACCTCCCTCCCGCCGGCCACCCCCGGCTGCACAGCCCCACGCCCGCCCCCCACACAGCCAGGCCCACCTTCTTCCCAGGGTTTGCTTGGGCTCCCTGGCCGGGAGGCGGGCTCTGTGAGATCAGGACCCACCTCTTCCGTGGCTGGATCCCCGGCGCCGAGGACAGGGCCAGGCCCACAGCAGGCGCCCAACAAACGAGCACTGACTGTGACCCCGGGGCCCGGCCGGCCACAGGGGTCCCACACCGCCGGGCTCCTTCCCGGGAGGCCGGGAAGTCAGCTGAAGTGCAGGGGCGGCCTCACCTCTGGCGGCAGCTTGCTCACCGCCTCCAAGGATAGGGAGGCTGCACCAATGGGGAGACTTCACCTAAAATGGTGCAAACGGCCACGTCGGCCGCAGCAGACGAGGCATCGTGGGATCAGCGCCAGCTCAGGGCCTCGGGGCGCGCAGGGCTCTGCAGCAGCCAGCGGGGGCCCTGGCGTGTCGGGGGCAGCTGGCAGCTGGCCTTCAACGGGCCCGGAGGCCCTGCCCTGCCCTGGTCCCTGACTCGCGCGGCCGGGAGCTGTGAGACACGGGGCCGCATCTCAGAAAGGGCCCAGCTAGGCCCCCAGGACCCTGGAGGAGCTCAACACACAGCCCTGCCACCGCATGAGAGCGGAAGGCTGCAGCTCGGTCCCCTGCCCTCACACACAGAGAGCTGTAGGGTGCCAGCTCCTCAGACCGCAGCCCCACCGTCCCCGCACACGGCAGAGTGCTCGGCCAGGGCCGGGGACACGCGCACGGCGGGGGCCCAGGTGGTGGGACCCTGCTTGGGCCACACGCCGCTGGAATGATGCAGAAGCCAAGTCACTTGAGCTCCGAGACCCCAGCTCCAATTTCTGTAGAAACTGGCTGATAACAGTGACAGCCCGGCAATAAAAGCCAGGATTTGTACAGCTCACAAAATACCGGGGACAGAGGCGTGGGAAGAGAAGGGCTCTCACCCGGCGCCCGCCGCGTGCATGGTGCTCTCGAAGCTCCGCCTGGGAAGCACCCAGGTCCCCACGAGTCTGGCTGACGTGGCCGCGTCTGCCCCTGGGCCCGAACGGCGGAGCCGCTGAGCAGCCCACGTGGCCCCGGGGCCCACGATGCTGCCTGCCTCGCCCTTTTACAGGACCTGCCTGCCGACCCTTGCATTAGAAACTCCTCCTTCAGTCCCAGCAGCAATCCTAGGAGCTGAGCTTCTGGACAGTGGACCTGCCCGAGGCTACGAGGGCAGCGCTGGGCTAGGATGGAGAGTCCCAGAGGTCACAGTATCCACGGGGCTTACGTGGAACATCTAAACAAATCCTTATGTTCCATTTGGCCACAGAGGAGCGATGCAGAGCTTTATTGGCAGAAAACGCCCTCCTGCCACTTCCCTCTGACGGCATGTGTGCCAACAGCCAGGGCCAAGGGCCGGCAGCACCAGCCCAGGCTGCTCTGAGGCTCGTGTGAGACGGCCCTGCGCCAGGAGGGAGGGGCGCTGAGAAAAGGAGCCGCTCGCCAGCCAGGCCCCGAAGTGTGTGTGTCCACGTTTGCTCTCCTGTGTCAACAGCCGGCCCCTAAAGACGCACTCGGGGACACGAGCAGTACGTATACATTCTTAATTAGAACTCCAGTGGCCTTTAGACGCCACTAAGAAGGAATTTAATAAATGCTTTAAGCCAGTGAAGCCACCTGGCGACACTCACCTGGCAAAAGGAAGTTTTTCCTTTTGTTCTAACACAATCACTAGGTTGTGGAAAACGTCAGCCTCCGTGGGGACCCTCAGCACGCCCTCACCTGGCCAAGCCGCCGTCCTCGGGATGGGGCGGGGGCCACGGCCACTCCTGACGTCACACACGTCGTCACCTCTGCGTGGACACGAGGCTGGACGCCCCCTCCCCTGGCCCGGGGCCCCGGCTCCACCAGGGCTCACGCCCCGAGTATCAGCCAGTGATGGGAAGACCTCAGTCAGAGCCGGAATGGGAAGGAAGGAAGTTACTAGAATGTAGAGAACAGATACCACCGTTCTGAGAACCTGGCTCTCACATTTCCATTCCAGAAAGCTGCTGACGTTCTTTTTCACTCCAAGACAGGTCCCAGCGGAGCACACCCTTCTGAATCTGCCTCGGGGCGCCGGGGAAGGAGGGACAGGGGCAGAGCTGTCCACCACCCGGCGTGCCCACCTCTTCAGTTCTACCGACAAGCCCGTCAGCTTGGAAATGCCCGGGGTTTCCCACCGCGGCCCCCTCCCTGCACAGGCACGCCTCTCGGAGGACAGGGGGCTCCAGCCAAGTCCATTTCCTCACATTCTCCCCAGGGCTGGCTCGAGTCACTGCCCCGCCGGACCTGCACCTGCCCGCTGCTGCCCGATGCCCACGGGTCCTGACCTGCCCGCGGCTGCCCGATGCCCACAGTCCTGACCCGCGGACTCCACCAGTCCCTGCCAGAGCAGTGCTGCATGCAGCTACCCTGGGCGGGCCTGCTCAATATAAATCTCAGTGAACCAAAATGAAAACTAGAAATTCAGTTCCTCGGTCACACTGGTCCTATTTTTTGAGTGTGGAAAACCCACGAGTGCCTAGAGGCTCCCCTCTCGGGGGGTCCCGTCATGCTAGAGCCTCTCCTGCTGCCCTGGGGCCTCTCTCCCTGGCTCTCACTCTGTTGTGTTCTCTCCTGCCCAGGGACGCCCTCCTCCGGCTGCCCCGCCTCTTCCCCTGACCTTCCCGAAGCCACGTCAGCCACGCCCACGAGGGCCTTCCTTTTAAAGGCCGAGTAACGTTCCATTGTGTGTGTGTGTGTGTGTGTGCGCGCACGCGCACGTATATATAGACACACATACGTGTATACACACACAATTTCTTCATCTTTTCATCCACCGATGGACACTTGGGTTGTTCCATATCTCGGCTGCCGTGAACATGAGGGTGTAGATACCTCTGTGAGATAATTTCATTACCTTTAGACAAGTTCCGTAAAGTTACAGGATAAAAAAACCATCAATATGCAGAACTCGGTTGCATTTCTTCTATACACTAACAATGAACTATCGGAGAGAGAAATTAAGAAAACCATCCCCTTCACAACTGCAACAAAAACAAAATGCTTCGGAATACATTTAACCAAGAAAGTGAAAAATCTGTACACTGAAAACTAAAAAACACTGATGAATGAAATTGAAGAAGACATAAATAAATGGAAAGACACTCCTCCTTTGTGAATTGAAAGAATCAGTACTGTGAAAACGTCCATATTACCCAAAGCAACTCAAAGCATTCCCTATCAAAATTCCAATGGCATTTTTCACAGATACAGTAAAACAAACCTAAAATTTGTATGGAACCACAAAAGACCCCGAATAGCTAAAGCAACCTTGAGCTGGCCGACATTCTAATGCCATTTAGGAAAAACAAATACAAACCAGGAAACGCACTTCGATCTCCCATCGTTCAGGAAATCAGCCCGTGCCGACCCCTCTGGCTGTGTCCTCCCAGGCAGGTCCCCCGGGGGGGCGGGGGGGGAGGGTGGCTGCTGCACCGCCGAGGTCCTCTCCCGCGTGCTGGGACTGCTGTCCCGGTGCACATTCCAGAGAGCGAGCAACTGGGGGACCAAGGACCCTCCTCAACAGCGCACAGGCACACCCACTCCCATGGTCCGGGAGGAGGTCAAGCGGCTCAGACAGAAGGGCGGCTTTTGTCCCAGGAACTGCTGGGGGATGGGCTGGCCCGGGGTCGGGGGTTGCGGGCCCTGCAGTCAGTCGCCTGTGCCCACCAGGCCTCCAGACATAAAGTGCAGCCAGGGACACGGGGTGGGAGCACAGCCCTAGGACCCACCTATGCGCCCAGGGCGCCGGCCGGGAGGGACGCGCGCCCCAGGACTCCGGCCGCTGCCGGGAGACGCCCGAGGAGCAGCCCTGGAGCAGCCCTGGGCTTCGCAGGGACGCAGAGGCCCACCAGCCCCGAGCCACGGCCACCGTCCGGGGCCCACCCACGTTACAATAAAATGGAAGCCGCATTTGTGGCTGTTTTTCCACAGGAAAGCAATTCCAGAGAAGGTGCGTGAAACCAAAGACCCCGAGGGAGGCCCGCTGAGGCTGGAACGCGGGCCTCGGGGCGCAGAGCAGCTCTGAGTGCGGAGGGGCGGGAGCTGAAGCGCCGCTCGGTGCCCGCCAGCAGGCAGGGTGCCCTGGAGTCCAAGCCCCCCGAAACGCGCAGCCGAGCTGCTTTCCGGCCTGCTGTCCCAGCCCTCCGCAGCCCGGGACTGGCCCCCCAGGCCCTCGAGGCCGGACCCGGGGGGCCGGGCGCGGCCTCACTGTCCAGGTGGCAGCAGGAGGTGGCAGGTGTGGCTGGAAACACCCGCGTGCTCTCCCGTCAGCCCCGTGGGGCCCTCCTCCACACGGAGCGGGGGCGCGGAGGGGAGCCCACGGGAGGGGAAGCGAGGGCCGGGAGGACACGGGCGGGACGGAGCGCACCCCGGCTGCCCCGACGGCCTCAGCCCTGCGGCCGTGGACCCACAGCGCAGCACACGGGCCCAGAGTTTTCTCTCTCGTTTGAGGTCCTCAGAATCCATGTGTCGGCTCCAGCTATGGCAGTGGGACGCACCCGTTCCACCGGCTCCCTCTGGGAGCTGGACCGGCTGCTCAGCCACAGCGGCCTCCACGGCGGCCCGCACCCAGCGCCCGGCTCGCGTGGGGCACGTCACGCGCCCAGGGAGCAGGGCTCACCTCCCTGCTCTGCGGGCCACTTCTGGATGGTCTGCACTTTTGAATTGCCTTTTTCCCTCCTTGTAACTAATGCCCCTCATTCATCTGTGTGCCACCATCGAGTCCACGGCCTGGGACAGATCGTGGATAGGCTTTTGTTGACACATGTCCCAAGAGGATTTTAAGCTACTTCGTAAGGGATTAAAGAGTTACTGAAACCTGTGATGGCCCAGCTCATAAACACCCTAGTTTAAGGGAGAGTAATCACCCGATTGCCATCCTATGATCACTAGGTATTTTCATTGCCAAAAGATGCAATACAATTTCATGGTTACTTGGGCCTGTAAAACAGAAATACCCCCAATTTTTAAGATATGAAAAGGTTTATGACGAGGGTACTGTCAGTTCAACAATCAGTCCATGGCACAAATGAGTCAATTCATAACAAAATTTAATTTCAAGAAAATTAACTCAATAAAGATGCCACAATTATGCTTAAAGTTTTAATATCTATTAGGAGTTTCCATGAAGCGGTGCAGGACCACAGACGTGCAGATCCATTTTCTGCTCCTCGAAATGCAACTGGCTTAATACCTAATTTATTCATAATGAGGACAGTATTACAGGGAGCTCTGTGTTTAAGGAGGGGGGTCAGGACCTCAGTGTAACCCATCACTAGTAGAGAGCGTTCAAAATTTACGGGATACGAAGTTTTGTTTCCTGTGACGTAACTGAGACCTGATCGATAGCACCAGGCCAATGGCCACTTTAACCAAACGGCCCCCCAAAAACAGCTTTACATCCCAGGAAACGTGAGTGGCTAGAAATTCTGTAGCTGTCAAGTACCTACGAAAGCAAAACCAAAGTGGGGGATTTGGATGCGGCTACTGACCAGTCATAATTTCTGTAACCAACACCATTAGAACACACAGCTGCAAAAAGGAAAAGCAAAGTCACAACACAAGGCTTCAGAGCCACGAAAACAGCCACAGACCCCGCGCCGGGCACACGGGCACGCAGGCAAACGGGCACACGGGCCAGCGTGAGGAACAAAGCTCTGGGCTCCTGTTCTCGATGACCTGGGAGAAATGTGCTCAGAACTCAAGGCTGGCGGGCATGGGGGCCAGCAGGGCAGCAGCTCGAGGTCCCCGTCGCACAGGATGATCGCACCATCTAGACCAAGGGCTCCTTTGATGAGGAGGCCGGGGCGCGAGGCCCTTCCAGCCTGCTCGGGGCCTCGGGACCCCACCGCCGTCTTCGCGGACGTCCGTGCGCGGGAGCCCAACCCCGCGCCTGGGACCCCTGCTGCCCAACGAAGAAGCCCGTGGCCCGGCGCTCCCTCTCGCAGCCTCCAAAGGCTGCTGCCCCGTCCAAGGCCCACGAAGGGCTGGCGCCCAGGGCAGGAAAACCCTGCCTCCCGGAGTTAAGAATGAAAGCCAGCCTCCGAGGGGACGCCACTCCAAGCCCACACAAGGTGCCTGCTCGCCGCGAGGCACGAGGAAAGGCCAGCGAGGAACCCCCGGCACGGCCTCAGCCTCAGCAAACATCTCCAAGAAACTGGAGAGGCGTTAGAATGAGCAACGTGACACTCAAGGGAACGAAGGTGGTTTGTGGAGAGGAGGAAACTTCACAGCGCGCTGAATCTGTCTGGGACTTTCTAAAATCTTTATCGTGAGTGACTCAAAGCACACACAAGGTGTGAGTCCTGAGCGCGAGTGCGCCCGGCAGATACGGCTCAGAGTCTCGCTGGAGTTACACCTGCCCCGGGGCCCCGGCCGAAGTGCAAACTGCACAGCTACAGGTAAAACTACAGAAAGTTATTTTCCCTGTCTTACATCTAGTCAAATGACAAGAACGCCAGAAGCGGACTTTAAAAAGACCGCACTTCAGTGGAGAGGATGCTTCGAAGGCAGAATCGAGCGCAGCAAACGGACCCAGAGCAGAAGACGGCAGGAGGCGAGGGGCCGGGGACACGGCCCGGCCCCGCGTGGGGGAGGACCTGGCCCGGCTCCACCGCGGGCACCCTGCGGGAGGGAGGGCTGCGGGGGGCGCTCACCTGGTAGGTGTCCCACAGGCGGATGGTGCAGCGCAGGGGCACCTCACGCATCAGCAGGTTGTTCATCCAGCGGAAGGCGAACTGCAGGTACCTCACCTCGTGCTGGTCCAGGTGCCGGTGGACTTGCCCTGCAGGGACAAACACAGGCCCCGCGGCTGTCAGGAGAGCCCCCGGAGTTCTGCCCCTTCCCTGAGGCCCCGGGCCCACCTCGGAAGCCCTCCGACCAGCCAAGCCGCCGCTCCCAAGGAGCACGGACGGAAAAGGAACTTCCACTCCAAGACCTCAGACTCTCTTCCTCAAGGAATACGGGTGGTGACGGCGGTAACGGTTAACTAGGACCACGACAGCTCCCGCGGGCGGAGTGTGCGCCCCGCCTGGGATGCCCCGAGCCCCACCCCAGGAACACGGGCAGGCCCAGTCCTGCCCTACAGATGGCGGCACTGGTCCGAGAGGCCGGCGGACGCTCGGGGGCACGTGGCGGGGCTCAGCTGACCTTCGCCCGTCTGGCCCACAGGCAGGTCCACCCGATACGGACCGCGGTCCTGAGAGAGGGGACGGCTTCAACCTCGTGCCGGCCCGGGTCCACGGGCTCCCGGGCCCGGCCAGTGAGGGGGCAGGCGGCCCCATCCCTGGATCCCAGGTTTGGGGCTTCTGTGAAGACAGCAGGGCCCCTGGGGAGAAGCAGGCCCGAAGCGCCATCTCCCACCAGCCACAGAGTCTCTCCCCGTCACGGCGCTCCACGGCTCGAGCCCCCAGCGTTCCCTGCCCAGGCCTCTCTGCTGGGCTCTCAACAACCCGCGGGAAAGGCTTCAGAGCTCACTGGAGCTCCGAGGTCCTGGGAGCCTGGAAGTGCCCCTCCAAGGAAGCAGAGACTCTGGGGGTCATGGGGACTGTGCCCCATTTTCCCAACACTCTGCCCTGGGAAGAGCCACTCGAAGGGCCAGGGGAGGACGGGTGCTGCCTTATAAAACAGGCAAGTATGGCCTAATTATCCAGACTGGGGACTGGGACGTGCCCACCCTGACTTCTGTCCACCAGGACCCACGAGTGTGGCCCACGGCCCCGTGTCTGCACACGGCCAGAGTCCCTGGCTACCCCTCTGGTCTTACCCCCGGCTCCCCGCCTGCCCTGAGAGGCAACCCTGAAAAAAGTGTACCGCCCCTTCAGTTCTCCCGACGAAAGTTCTAGAAGCGGCAAGCAAACAAGCGGCAGCCGGGGGATCAGGGAAGCGTGAGGCCAGCTCAGGGGGCTGCAGGGTGGGCGGGCGGTGGCCTCAGGGTCCCCAGACATCACCCTCATCTCGGCGGCTGTCAGAACACAGCTTCTCGGGCGCATCTCGACTTTCTGGATCGGAACCTTCCCGGCGGGATCTGAGTTTCCCTGTCTCCGGAAGATTCTTACGTGCCAGCCACACACCTGTGCTGGGAGCCCTCTCAGGGACAAGTTACACAAGGACTCGGCCCCCGGGCCCCCAGAGACACAGGAAGACGGGGCTCCGGCCTCGGACGTAGGGTCCGCGTCCCAGGAGGCGCTCCCCACGCAGGGCAGGGCTGGCTCTGTGGTCCGCTCTACGGCTTCTCATCAGCTTACGTGGTATTAAATGCACTTACTTGTTGACTTCACGTCGCGACCCAAAACGGTCCCCTCGTGCTCCGGCGGACGATGAAGTGGCAGCACTCACAGCACAGAGAGCCGGTGGCGCCTCCACGGCGGCAGCCCCGGCAGAAACGAGCCACACGGCTTGTCGCCGAGCAGAGCCCTGGGGTCTGCAAGGGGACGTGTCCTCCCCGTGTCCCCAGCTTGTAAGCTCGGGGGCCGCCTAATACCACGAGGGGGTTCCTCTCAAGACGTCGTGAGGGCCCCGTACATGGCCCACAGTTTGAGAAACACCAGCTGGCAGACAAAGAAGCACCAGCTGGGCCAGAACCTCCCTTCTCGGCCCCCGGCCCCCCAGCACTGCGCCCGCTCGGGTGACAGCGTGTGCCCGGCGAGGTCCCACCCGGGCGCCACCCCAGTCCCTCCGCCCGCGCCAGCCTCCCTCCTCCCGGCGCCACAGCCTCCTCCGCGGACCCTGTGTCACGCTGCCCGGGCGTCGCTGCTTAGGGCCGAGCCCGCCCCAGGACGTGAGCTGCTCCACAGCACGTGTGGTGCCTGGGACCCCTCCGCACCTGCAGCCCTGGGACACACCAGGTGCCCAGTAAGCGTGAGCCGCACGACGCGTGAACGAATGAATGAAAGAACGAGGGAATGAATGAAGTAAGAAAATGGGTAACTGAACATGTGAATAAACCGCCCATTTCTCAGTCATCCGCCTCCTCCTATTTCTCCACGACGAGACACTGCGGCGCTTTCCAGCAACGCGATGGGACGTCCTGCTCTTTTTAAAGAATTAAGATTTATTTGTAAGCTGAAAACAGCCACAGCTACAAAGCTGGAAAGTTCCGTGGGGCCCTGAGTGGCCCCCTGTGCCCGTTCCCCAAGGGTGGCAGCCCCTGCCGAGGCCGGGGCACCGACGCAAGCACGCTGGCCAACGGGAAACGCAAATACCACGAACACCTGAAAACCGGCAGTTCGGAAAATGAATCGATTTACTGAACAAGGATCTTTTACACAGAAACAGGGGAGCGAGCCGCCACGAGTGCAGTCGGCAGCGGGGACAGAGGGCGGGCGGAAGGACGGCGACAGCTCCGAAGAGAAAACCGCCTCCGGAATACGGAGCGCGCGAAGGAGGGGGACCCGGCAGGGGCTGCTCCCAGGACAGGCCTGCACGATCCGGGGCTCCAGGACCCGCCACTCACTAGCCACTGAAGCTCTACGGGACACGTGGGCCGAGGACAGAGAGCAGCGGGCGGCAGGCCGGCAGGGCCAGGCGCCTCCTGCCCGGGCCCGCGCGCGGCGCCGACGCCACCCCACACCAGGCGCTCGCCGGGTGCTGATAATCGGGAAGGCGGGGCGACTCCGAGCTCACCCTCGCGGATTCAGGTGACTTTTCATGGGTTGTGGGGCCCTGGGTGTCCCTGGACCACGGTGCCCGTGGGGCGGGACCTTGTCTGGACCCAGGGATTGGCACAGAGCCAGGCCCGGCGTGTGGCGTGTGCCTGGCACATTCGCGGGTCGAGCGGCGTGACGGCCGGGACCGGACGCGCTCAGAGGCGGGGGCAGGGAGGTGGCGTGGAATGAGGTGCCCGCGGTCCCCCAGCCACGTCCCTGCGCCTGCAGTGCCACTGGCCTCCTCAGCTGACGCAGAAGGTCACCGTTTACAAGCAGGGAAAACAAGCAACTCTAATAAGTGCCCGGGAGGCACGCGATACCTTTCTAACGTGAACTGGCGAGCAAACTCATTTGCAAAATTAAACACATATTTCCGGAACATCTGTCACGGAAGGAACCTAACCAAACAAGTAAAAATAAACCCCTTCTCTCCTCCAGCAGTCCCACCTGAGGCCCGCCCCACGAGGCGCTGGCGGACGCCACCCCGTCTCAGGCTCGGCCAGAGGAGCCCATCCCAGCCGGAGCGCGAGGACCAAGAGCCCACTGGCCAGCTCCCGCCCACGGGACCCGTGCCCACGCGAGAAGCAGGCGAGGTGGCCCATCCGGGCGTGCACGCGGCAGCAGCAGACTCAGGACTGTCCCTCTCCGTGCCCTGAAATGACCCCACGATGCCAGATGGGCCCACAGACCCGCCCGGTATCTCCGGGTACCAGCACCCCGGGCACTGCCGGGGCCTCTGCAGAGCAAGGGCCACAGCGTCAACCCCACGAGGACACGGGCAGAGGCTGCTCATTCATCAGCTCTTTCCGGGAAGCTCTCGGGCATCTCCATGTACCCACCGCCTGTGACAGTGAAGCTACAGAGGAGACATGGCCGGTGTCCTGCCCTCCACGAGCTCAGCAACGTGCAGGAGAGACAGAAAGAAAATGCAACTTTGAGCCTCCGAGTTGTCAATTTCACCAGAGTTACCGACTCTGAGTGTCCCGAGGGCCTGGGCTTCTCTTCTGCCCGAGCGCAGGCCCGAGCTCCGGACAGCAGCGAAGCAGGCAGCTCCGGGCCCACCTGGTGGGGACGCGAGCCTCGGCCGCCAGGCTCCGACCCACGACCAGGCCACCCCAGCCAACAGGAGCAGCCATCCCAGGACCGCGGGAGGCACTCCTTGGTCACGTGGAGATGGCCGTTTCTCACTGATGACCTGGCTTCTCCAGAAGCTACGATGAAGAGTGATATGGCCACTGCCCCCGCCCACCTCCTAACGCACACAGTGAACTTCTGGAGAGGCCGCCTCCCGCTCTGAACGTGTTGAATCATGGACGCCTAAACTCCGGCCATTACTTTCCACTTATATACATCGGAGCACAAATGTATGTGCTGGCAAGATTCTTACAAGCAAGTGTGAGCAGATGCCCTGTCACTGATAAAGGTAACTCGGCGAGCGGTGATTCTGGATTTGAAATTTCCATTTCACTGGAAATCAGAGGGGACATGGAGTGAGTGAGCAGGCAGATGTGATTGTTATCATCTTCCAGGCTGAGGAGACGTTTTTCCGTCAAGGCCTTCTGAGGCAGACCGCCACAGAGGCACGGGAGGCGCCCACTGCCCGGCACGCGCCGGACGCTTCTCCCAGCACCTGAAACAGCGCGGCTGCTGGCTGGAAATTCTGCTGAAACACCGTGTCTTCTTGGTTAAAAACAAAAATAAATTACACAAACAGATTGATGCTAAAAAGGAAAGAAGACACGTATCCCGTTGACTTGGCACAAAGAACAGGCCCCGTTTACGCGGAGCCACAGGCACCGCTTAGATTTATTTGCCCCAAGGGTGAACCTGATTGCTCACGCGTAGATAACTGACAAGGAAAACCACCCCAAGCCACCCCCAGCCCCCTTCCGCTGGGCGAGGCCCGAACAGGCTTCGGTTTGGGGTGGGGGGGCGGAGATTTCAATCCTCTAATCAGTTAGGAAGATAAAGAAGAACAAAAACGAGAGCCACTGACAGTGAATGCAGGCCTCTCTGCAGCCAAGGAGGCCTTGTTCTGGGCTCACCCACCCTCCTCGTTTGCCAGGTCTGATGGACAGTAAGAACAAACAGCTAGAAAAAAGCATCAGCCCCAAACAGGGGCAGGGCCGAGCCGCACGCCCAGGACCCCCGGCCGAGGACCCAGGGCGCAGGGCTGTGCCAAGGGGCAGGAGGAAGGCGTGGGACGGAGGACGACACCCAGGACACCCGGCCCAGCAGTTCCCAGGGGAGAAGCGTCCAGGGCTCCCCGCTGCAGACAGACCTGCCGTGGCCACCCCCAGAGGCCACCAGGAGGACAGAGGGCCCGAGATGGGAGGGGACCGGGCGGGCAGACGGGGGGAGTGAAGGAAGCAGCGCAGGACCCAGGACCCGCGACTCCACTCCCCAAAGCACACAACACGCTCCCGCAGTGAGCGGGCCTGTCTTCTTCCTGAGGCAGAGCAGAGCCCGGGTCAGACTGGAGAACGGTAGAGAGACCTCGGGTTACAGCATCAGGAGAGCTGGGCTCAGATCCCAGGTCAGCTTCCAGAAGGTTCTCCAGGCCCTCCCTGGAACGGGGAGAGCCCCAGCTCCCTCACAGCACCCTCTCGGGAAAGTCCCGGGGTAATGGCTGCCATATGGTGGGCATGTGACACAGGTGCCAGGCCCCTCCCAGCCCTCCTCTTGGTGCCAGACCAAGAGGAGGGAGGGAGGGCAGCTAAGCCTCCTTCCAGAAGTAAATCCACCAGGGAAGCTCTGAGCAGGCGAACAAGGCCTCCGCTGACCAGGGAGCCTGCTGTCGGCCGCCTCAAGGAAGCACCCGAGAGCAAACGCGGCTCCCGGGGCCTCGGGCCACAGGCCCACGTCAGGCTCCGCACAGAGCCGTTAGAGGGGCTTCTGACACCTGCGCGCACCTCTCCTCCTTCCCGGCGCCCCGCACAGCGACGGAAAGGGGCAAACACTCGAGGGCCAGAGAAAGGCAGAGAGACAGGCGTCAGAGACAGACAGGCGGACAAGCGGGCTCCCCCGACGGCCTGGCCAGCTTCAGCCTGCGCCCAGGCCACGCGGAGCCAAGAGGCGAGCCCACAGCCTTGGGCCCTGGAGAGAGGCGGGGAGGGGGTGCTGGGACAGAGTGGGGGGCTTCGAGAAGCAGCTGGACAGCCTGTGCCTGCACCCCGGCCCTCCCCATCCTGCCCACCCCCCAGGACACAGGAGGGCTACCACCGCAAACGTGACTCCAGGGGTCTCTGTGAGGGGGGACCCGGGCCCGGCAGAGCACAGAGGACTGCACTGTCCCCTGCGCGGTGATGGGGGCGTGACTGCAGGGCGGAGCTGGGTGCTCGGAAGGGCCAGGGAAAGCACCCTGAGGGTGGGCCCGCCAGGGACCACAGCCTGAGGCACGGGGGGCCCAGAGGGCCCATCTCAGGTCCCCCTTCACAGAAACAGCACGTGCCTCCTCTGCCTTCTCGGAAGGGCTTATTACTGTGGAAAGGGAGTCTGACCCCCGTGCAATAAACTGTCCTCCTTCCACCAAGCCCGCGTGGAAAAGCCCGGCTGCCGGGGCGGCCTCCCGTCCTGATTTCAGAGGGACGTTGGTTCTTTACAGTAAGGGAGATAAAGCCACCCACACTCTCTCTAGCAACTTGTAACCATGAACAAAAATGGCTTCGGGGAATCATTTCAAAACCAGACTTGATGGCCTACATTCAAAACCAAGACAACTTTTTCTTCTTAAGGTCAAGAAGAATCGCTTTATTGGGAAGTCTCTACTTACAATTTAATTAACTCGTCTCGGTTTGGCAATAAACCTCGAACATCAGTCTCGGGTGGAAGGCCACAAAGGTATCATCATTAAGGAGAAAAGCAGCTAATTCACTGCTCGGGAGGCCTCGCGAGCTGGCCTTTCCTTACCCACTGGGTGGTCATCTCCGCTTGCCAGGTAAAAAGGCCCCCACTTGAGCAGCCGAAGGTGAACCTGTGATCCCCACGTGGCCTTCCGTGCCGGCACCTCCGGGTGGTTCCAGGAAGAAGGGCCGGCCAAGTCACAGGTGCAGCATCTCACACAAGCACCAACCCGCCTCCTTGTCCCGCGAGGGGCCGGCCCCGGCCCAGCCCACCTTCACCCACTTCCTGGGGCCGTAAGGTGGGCTGGGTGGTGGCGGCCCGGCCATCTCGAGGGCCCCGCCTGTGACCGGGGAGTATTTTACGATCCGGTGCTAAGCGCGGGCCTGGAAGGAAGAACTCCCGGAGCAACTGTTAACCTTCTGTCTGCTCGTACAGGACGGAACGTCCTCAATGGTCAAAGCCAACGACGCCTCAGCTCCGGGTCTTAAAAACCCCGCTCTGCCCTGGGGGGCATCTCACTGCAGTCCCACCTGCCGGCCGCCAGCCCCAAGACCCTCCCGGGACCCTGCCAGCCCAGACGTGGGAGGAGAGTTGTCCCTTGATTTTAGGAAAACAGATCCCTCTCCACCTGCTCGGGGGGAGCAGCTGAAAACAAGCTTGAGTTGGGAGGAACACACAAAGAGCTGGGAGACAGGGAGGCCCAGAAAGGATGGAGTAGGGAACCAGAGATCGCCAAGCGGGGCCCCTGGTGACAGGGCCCAGCCCAACTCTCCCCACACACCACTCAGGCCCTGGAGGCGGCTACAGGCCTGACCGCAGGTCCTAGGACGACGGTGGGGAGGCCTCTGGGACTGGGCTCCTGCAGCAAAAGGCTGGCAGGGGCAGGGACGGAGGGCGGAGGGCGGGGCCGTCCAGCATGGCACAGGGTCGCTGAGCCCTGGGACCCGAGCCACTGACCCTTCACGTCGGGCCGGTACAGCCCCTCCCACACAGTGGAGCCGAGTCCTTCCGAGCTCTCTGGCAGGCATCGCCCCTCCCCCCGATGACGTGACACCCCTGGGGGTGGTGGGAAATGTCTGTGAAGATGGTCACTTGGGATCAAGGCTCTTGCACAGAGAAAGCACTGTCTCTACAGCAGCACAGAGGTCAGTCAGCGGAAGAGGCCAGCAAGTCCGAGAGGCCCTCGGGTCCCAGTGAGGAAGGCCCAGCTCGGCCGGCGGCGGGGTTGGCGGGTGAGGGTGGGAGTGGGGGCTCACTTGGAGGCCGGAAGTTCTCAGACGGCCACGGGAGGGTCGGCTCTCAGCGACTCAGCCAGGAATTGCTCGTCCATCCTGCATGTGCAGCATTCTTCTGTCCCTTTTGCACATGATGTGGCCACAGCCAGGGCTACTCTGGCGCATATTACAAGCTTTCCCAGGCATCCGACCACCCATCCTACGGACTGCAGGGCAAGAAGAGGGGGACCTGCGAGTCTCGGGCTAAACAAAAGCCTCCAAGGAAAGCCATGTGGTGCAACAAACATCTAGAGACTAGAACAACCAACACGGAAACTGCTCTAACACCCACCCAAACCTGCACTTTGTACACAGGGAGCTTCATCTGCAAACTCTACGGAAGCAACTCGAAGCCACGGACGCTGAGGGCGCCCCCCTGTGCAGGAAGCACAGCAAACACCTGACTGTTAACCCACCAACGGGCACGGAGCACACCCTGCACACGCGGGGCGCCGTGCTGGGTGCTGGGACGTGGGGGATGGAGATGCGGGCACCCGCTCAAAGCCAAGCGGAAGGGACCGCCGCTCTTTATTCAAAGAAGACAACTTCGATTTTCTGGCCTCCTCCCCCTTCACAGCGCGGCACAGCGGGTGAGGCAGCAGAAGGTGCGAGACGCTGCCCGGAGTCCCCAGAGGGGCGGAGCATGGGGGGCCTGGTGGTAGGCACGGCCACGGGGCTGCCACAGGCTGCCGCTCCCCAAGGAAACCTGGGGCGCAGGCGGGGACGGGTATGGCTCAGAGTCCGAGGGTACCACCGGGTCCCCCGCACGGCTGGGAGACAGCTCCGTGGGCTCTCCCACATCCAGTACCAACGCAGGATGGGCAGAGCCGGAGCCACATGGAGATCACCGGCCTGAGGGGAAACGGAGCCCAGAGAAGGGGCAGGGCTCTCAAAATGGGGATGGCCACGCCCCACTGCGCAGGCGCGCTGCGAAAAACCAGCACAGCGATACAAAGAGCTGAGAACAGTGCCTTGAACGCTGCGGGCACCTACTGGATGCCAGCTGCCGTGATTATTATCATTATTATTATTAGCAGCGGCAGCAACCAAGTTCAGAGTCAGTGATGGAGGCTCAACTAGAACCCAGGGGTTTATTCATAATACGTTATTTTTTAGATTACAGGAAACTTCCTCTCCTTCTTTGATGTTTTTGGCCTGAGTAATCGATCCCCTCTTCCCCAAAATGCAACCAAATAGCCATGCGGGTTTTCAGCTGAAGGCACATAAAATCAACCGGGCACGCCCTGGGAGAGTGAGAACCCATGGGCCACCTGCTGTCCAAAGGTCTCAGGGAGGCACAGCGTGGAGCCACCGGAATAAGGACGCTGGCTGGCCGTGGGGGAAAAGCCCTGGCCCGAGACAGGGAGACGGGCTGGTGAGGGACACACAGCGGAGTCGCCGCGCCCACGTGACTTCCCGTGCCTGACAGCACGGCCGTCACGCGTGTGCTCTGCCTGTCACCAGGGCCCCGCGCCTCAAAGGAAACATCGCCATCCTTCCTGGCTCCCATCAGCCACTCCGGGGCCTGATGAAGACGCAAGCGGGGGAGGGGAGCTTGTTATTTCTCACTGTCACGCACTGAATATTCCATGGGCCAGGGCCGCTCCGCTGATTTATCCTCTGCTTTCCGACGGCTTACACTGTAGCTAGCGGTAATAAAAATATTTTCACTTGGATGGTAATAAAGCTGAATCTAGTTTACTAGCTGTAACTGAATTCTATCTTGAAAGAATAAGTCAATTTTAACCTTACAGTGTAGTCGAGACAGCTTTCAGAGAAATTTCATTAAAATTGCATTTAACCTAAATTTAAAAACACAGGGAAGGGAAGATGTACACGCAGATTAAGCCTTTAACACACCGAGAGAAAACTACTCTCCAGGAGTGCATTCGGGCATTTCTTTCCCGAAGGGTGAGGGTGTACATTTTAATAATCATGACAGCCGGCACCCCCCTCGGCCCCCCCTGGGTCGGGCCAGTATCGGCCACGCTAACGGGCGCCCGGGGGTGGACAGGGGCGCCTGCCCAGGGAGCAGAGGCCCCAGACTAACCCCACCAAAGGAGCGCTAACCCACCCACCGCTACCCGCCTGCTACGCAGTTGATAAAAATGATGGTGACATAATACAGGTACAAAGTTGGCTGGGCTCGTGATGGGCCAGGCACCGTCCTAAGCGTCTTAGCTGCGCAGACTCTGAGTCCCGGGCAAACCATGGCCACCGCGGGGCCATCACTCGCCACTCACAGCCACCGCTGGAGCGACAGAACCAGAATCTGAACGCACGCCGGCCTCCGCAGTCTTGCCCTGTGCTGAGCGGTGGTTCAGGATGAGCCAGAAAGGTTCAAGAATGGTTTCCAAGGAGCCCAAAGCAGGGCCCACCTTCTTTCCTCGGCTCCTTGACCTGCCTCCCGTGTCTGCTCATGGGTCAGCAGCCCCTGTCACCAGGGGACCGAAACCCGGGCATCTAATTTCCTTCTAACCCCCTAGTGGGAGGTCAACCTGTCCCTCAGGTTCCCACCAACTTAACATGCCCCCAGCTTGTCACTGCTCTTTAGCACCCAGGACGACCCCCCCAAGGGAAGGGTTTCCACGGCCTCACAGGAAGGACGGGAAACACAGGAGCACGGGGCCGGGGGGCGGGCAGGCTGCCGTCTACATACAGGCCCGCAGACCGCACACCTGCCCCCCCCCCCCCCCCCCCCCCCCCCCGCCCCCCCCCGGGCGGGGGGGACACGCCCCCGGCCCCCCGCAAGGACGGGAAACACAGGAGCACGGGGCCGGGGGGCGGGCAGGCTGCCGTCTACATACAGGCCCGCAGACCGCACACCTGCCCCCCCCCCCACCCAGTGCACCACAGACGCCCTGCGGAGTGATGGACACACGCTCCGGGCCCCCAGCAGCCCTGTCACAACGGACGGGCCATGGAGTATTTGGTGGTGGCCCAAAGCCATGCAGGACATCACAGAGGAAAACTACAGGGCCCCAGGGGCTCGGTGCCACCGTAGGCCAGGGTGACAGTGACACCTTCCTGGGACTGTCGACGGCACCTCCCGGGCTACGGCCTAAAGAAGGGCGTCCCGCAGGCCCTCCACGGCAGCAGGCCCACCGGGTGGGCGCGCACGGGGCCGCTGAGCCTCCCCAGGCTGCGTCAGCGTGCCCCGCTCCTGTGGCCCGCCTCCTCCTCCGCCGTGGGCTCCCTGAAGGCCAAAGTCGCCTCTGTCACTCACCCCACCTGCCTGCCCTCCCTCCACACGTCAAACCCCGCCCCAGCCTGCAGCGCTGCCCGAGGCTGCCCTGTTCTGCCACCGGCGGCAGCGTTCCAGGCAAAGGAAACGACAGGAACAGGGATCCCAGCACGGCTGAGGTCACACGTCGTGCTCAAGGAAAAATAAACAGCCCCAGGCTTCCGCGCGGCCTCCAGCTGGCTGGAGGACGAAGGGGCGTGGGATCAAACCGCCAAGGGCCTTGGAGGCCACCGCACCGCGAGTCCCGAGGTCCAACTGCCGTTACATCAGCAGCAGTGCGGAGGGCGGGCCGGAGACGAGGGAGACGCGGATCTCGTTAGGAGGCGGAAGGCAGGAACCTCCTACAAGCCCGCCTGCACTCGCGGACAGGGATCAACCAGGCGAGCGTGCCGGGAGGCACGGGCAGCCCAGCGCGGCTGTGCGCGAGGACTCGGGTGACACACGACACATCTCCGAAGGCCGTCATCCACGGTCAGCGCGAAACATCCAACCAGCCCCAGGGCGACTGTGAATGTACTCCCCAGACGGTGAGGGGCCCTAAGCCAGCCTTTCAGAAAATAATGATTAATAAGTCAGAAACTGATCCAACCAAATGAAGAGTAACTTCACTTGAAAAAATCACTTGGTGACCGGCCTTATCACAACGTCCGCACTGAGGAAAGTCAAATGAGCTCAGCTGGCGTACAGGTCAATCCAAGCCTTTGGCATCAACAAGAAACCCTCCCGGAGACAGGCTGCCCCTCCGTGGACATGTCGGTGGCCGGAACGTGTAACGAGGTCAGTCTGCCCCCTCGGCAGAATGGGAAAGTAACTAACTTCAAGCGCGGCAGCCAGCCACGTCCAGAAAACGAACCACATCTAGAGTGGGCCTGTATGAGTGCAGACGGGTGTGTGCACGCTGGTGCGTGTGCGTGAGTGTGTATACTGGTGCGTGTGTGTGCATATACGTGTAAAGGTGTGTGTGTGTGTGTGTCTGCTGGCGTGTATGTGTGTGTGCACATGAGTATACTTTAATTTCAAATGACCCATCATGTGTGAGCCGTATTTTCATCACCACCTGTAACCTCTAGGAGAAGAGGGCAGCCTCAAGCTTAGGACTAAGCTTAAATTCCAACTTGACGCAACTTTGAACTCTCCCTTTGTGGAGTTGCCAGATAAAATACAGGAGGCTCGGGGCTTCCCTGGTGGCGCAGTGGACACGGGTTCGTACCCCAGTCCGGGAAGATCCCACACGCCGCGGAGCGGCTGGGCCCGTGAGCCGTGGCCGCTGAGCCTGCGCGTCCGGAGCCTGTGCTCCGCAACGGGAGAGGCCACAACAGTGAGAGGCCCGCGTACCGCAAAAAAAAAAAAAAAAATACTGGATGGATCTAGATGTGTTATAAGAAATGATGACATGGGCTTCCCTGGTAGTGCAGTGGTTGAGAGTCCGCCTGCCAATGCAAGGGACACAGGTTCGTGCCCCGGTCCGGGAAGATCCCACGTGCCGCGGAGCGGCTGGGCCCGTGAGCCATGGAGGCTGAGCCTGCGCGTCCGGAGCCTGTGCTCCGCAACGGGAGAGGCCGCAACAGTGAGAGGCCCGCGTAGCGCAAAAAAAAAAAAAGAAAAAATACAGGAGGCTCAGTGAACTCTGGATTTCAGTATGTACCCAATATTGCATCCAACGAACAAAAAATGGTTCATTATTGATCTGAAATTCACATTTAACTGAGTGTTCCATATTTTTACTTGCTAAATCTGACACTGCTAAGATTAGGTAGGAAGGGTTTGTCCCCATTTTTCCTACAGGAACGGGAAAGCAGAGCTTGGATGAGCCTGAGAAGGCGCATCTCTGTTGGTGGTTCTGGCCTCCCCAAGCAGCCCTAGCACAGTTTAGAGTGTGGAGAGAACTCCCTCTGGGCTATGCTCACTGGCCACCCGGTCCAGACTGGCTGTGTAATGGCCAGGTCTCTCCACCTCTCCCTGGCCCACCGGGGCCTCAGCTTTATGGTCCCTCCACAGCTAAGGGCAGAGCCCAGCAGACCTTGGCCTGCAAAGGAGTCACGGGCCTTTAGCGGGTGGGCGTGCCTGTCTCCTCCCCCTTCCCCTCCACTGGGTCTGCCCCACCAGGAACTATCCACCGAAGTCCCTTTCTGTGCCTGTTCCCTTCCCCACGGGAAAACTCACTAGTCTGTGAAGCGATTCTTTAAGATCCGATTTTAAGTGTTCTGAAGAAAAACAAGCATAGACATAACCAGATTTACATGTCTGCTGAGGCTGAGTATCTTCAAATGTTCCTTTTTAAAACTGAAATAGGGGAGGCGGAGTCAAGATGGCGGTGTGGGAAGACACGGAGTTAGCGTCTCCCCACAACTAGGGCACCTGCCGGCCACTGGTGGGGGACTCGGGTGCCCAAGGAGATGGGAGGAACCCACAAGTGAACCAGTAGGACGTAGGGGGACTGAGGGGGGAGGAGAAGCAGAGGCCAGACAGGATCGGCACCCCTGAGGCCGGGAGATCAGGCAGGAGGGACCCTCCAGGAAGAGCGGGAGAGGAGCAGAGGGCGACTGCCTGGCCCACTCGGGCTGGGGAGCCAACTGAGCTCCCAGGCTGGTAACCCCCTCCAAAGCCCCATCCAGGCCGCAGTCCTGGGGGCATAGGAGGGAGGCCAGGAAGATCACAGGAGATGCAGGCAGGAGGAGCCATCCAGGAGGAGCGGGAGAGGAGCGGAGGGTGATTGCCCCGCCCACTCGAGCCCAGGAAGCCTGCCTGGCTCCCAGGTGAGGTCCCTGCCCCCATGAGACCACGGGTGGGGGGCACGCCTGGGCCCCTTCTGTTCCTTGAGCCTAAGCCACGCCCCCCCACAGAGTCCCTTTTCCAGCCCTGTGGGTCCTGAGCATTGGCCCCATCCACCGCCCAAACCTCGCCCTTGCTTAGGCCCCGCCCTCCACAGCCAAGGTCTTTCCCGGCCCCCCCCCACCTTTTTCTTCTTTTCCCTTCTCCTCTTTTTTACTGTCATGGTACTGATGTACCTTCCAGTTGTTGATTCATCTATATTTTTACTTTCATATTCTTCCTAACATATCTGTTAGTTTCCTAGTCTAATTTTATTTTTTATTTTGTTCTTTTTTTCTTTTTTGACACCCCAGGCGGCTTGCAGGATCTTGGTTCACGAGCCCAGGGTTGGGCTGAAGCTCCTGTGGTGGGAGCTTCGAGTCCAAACCACCGGACTAACAGAGAACCTCAGACCCCAGGGAATATTCATCAGAGTGAGGTCTCATGGAGTTCTTCATCTCACTACCAAGACCCAGGTCTACCAAATAGCCTACAAACCCCAGTGTTGGAAGCCTCAGGCCAAACAACCAGTAACACAGGAACACAATCCCACTCATAAAAAACAAACAAATAAATAAAACAGCAAAAAAATGTGTCACAGATGAAGGATCAAGGTGAAAACCTGCAAAACCAAATAAATGAAGAGGAAATAGGCAATCTACCTGAA
>NC_041219.1:49614825-49618722 GCF_002837175.3 Physeter macrocephalus | reverse complement strand
AGGAAGCACAGAGAGTCCCATACAGGATAAACCCTAGGAAAAACACAACAAGACACATACTAATCAAACTAACAAAAATTAAATTCAAAGAAAAGATATTAAAAGCAGCAAGGGAAAACAAAAAATAACATACAAAGGAATGCCCATAAGGTTATCAGCTGATTTTTCAGCAGAAACTCTGCAGGCCAGAAGGGAGTGGCAGGATATACTTAAAGTGATGAGAGAGAAAAACCTACAACCAAGATTACTCTACCCAGCAAGGATCTCAGATTCGATGGAGAGATCAAAAGCCTTTCAGACAAGCAAAAGCTAAGAGAATTCAGCACCACCAAACCAGCTCTACAACAAATGCTGAAGGAACTTCTCTAAGCGGGAAACACAAGAGAAGAAAAAGACCCACAGAACAAACCCAAAACAATTAAGAAAATGGTAATAGGAACATACATATCGATAATAACCTTGAATGTAAATAGATTAAATGCCCCAACCGAAAGACACAGACTGGCTCAATGGATACAAAAACAAGACCCATATATATGCGGTCTAGGGGAGATGCACTTCAGACCGAGGGACACATACAGACTGAAAGTGAAGGGATGGAAAAAGATATTCCATGCAAATATAAATCAAAAGAAAGCTGGAGTAGCAATACTCGTATCAGATAAAATAGACTTTAAAATAACAGCTGTTATAAGAGATAAGGAGGGACACTACATAATGATCAAAGGAACAATCCAGAAGAAGATATAACAATTATAAATGTTCATGCACACAACATAGGAGCACCTCAATACATACGGCAAATACTAACAACCACGAAAGGAGAAATTGACAGTAACACAATAATAGTGCGGGACTTTAACACCCCACTTACAACAACGGACAGATCATCCAAACAGAAAATAAATAAGGAAACACAAGCTTTAAATGACACAACAGACCAGTTAGATCTAATTGATATTTACAGAACATCCCACCCAAAAGTGGCAGAATACACTTTCTTCTAAAGTGCGTATGGAACATTCTCCAGGATCGATCACATCTTGGGTCACAAATCAAGCCTTGGAAAATTTAAGAAAATTGAAAGTCATATCAAGCATCTTTTCTGACCACAGCACTATGAGATTGGAAATCAATTACAAGAAAAAACTGTAAAAAACACGAATACATGGAGGCTAAACAGTGCGCTACTAAATAACCAAGAGATCACTGGAGAAATCAAAGAAGAAATTAAAAAGTACATAGAAACAAACGACAATGAAAACACGAGGATGCAAAATCTGTGGGACACAGCAAAAGCAGTTCTAAGAGGGACGTTTATAGCAATACAATCTCACCTCAAGAACCAAGAAACATCTCAATTAAACAATCTAACCCTACACTTAAAACAACTAGAGAAAGAAGAACAAAGAAAACCCAAAGTCAGTAGAAGGAAAAAAATCATAAAGATCAGAGCAGAAATAAATGAAATAGAAACAAAGAAAACAATAGCAAAGATCAATAAAACTAAAAGCTGGTTCTTTGAGAAGATAAACAAAATTGATAAACCCTCAGCCAGACTCATCAAGAAAAAAAGGGAGAGGATGCAAATCAATAAAATTACAAATGAAAAAGGAGAAATCACAACTGACACTGCAGAAATACGAAGGATTATAAGAGACTACTACAAACAACTATATGCCAATAAAATGGACAACCACAAAGAAATGGACAAATTCTTGGAAAGGTACAACTTTCCAAGACTGAACCAGAAAGAATTAGAAAATATAAACAGACCCATCACAAGTAATGAAATTGAAACTGTAATTAAAAATCTTCCAACAAACAAAAGTCCAGGACCAGATGGCTTCACAGGTGAACTCTATCAAGCATTTAGAGAAGAGCTAACACCGATCCTTCTCAAACTCTTCGCAAAAGTTGCAGAGGAAGGAACACTCCCAAATTCATTCTACAAAGCCACCATCACCCTGATACCAAAACCAGAAAAAGGTATCACAAAAAAAGAAAATTATAGACCAATATCACTGATGAACACAGATGCAAAAATCCTGAACAAAATACTAGCAAACAGAATCCAACAGCACATTAAAAGGATCATACACCATGATCAAGTGGGATTTATTCCAGGGACAAGGATTCTTCAATATATGCAAATCAATCAATGTGATACACCACATTGACAAATTAAGGAATAAAAACCATATGATCATCTCAATAGATGCAGAAAAAGCTTTTGACAAAATTCAACATTCATTTATGATAAAACTCTCGAGAAAATGGGTACAGAGGGAACCTGCCTCAACATAAGAAAGGCCATATATGACAAACCCACAGCAATCATCATACTCAATGGTGAAAAACCGAAAGCATTTCCTCTAAGATCAGGAAGAAGACAAGGATGTCCACTCTCATCACTATGATTCAACATAGTTTTGGAAGCCCTAGCCACAGCAATCAGAGAAGAAAAAGAAATAAAAGGAATACAAATTGGAAAAGAGGAAGTAAAACTGTCACTGTTTGCCAATGACATGATACTATATATAGAAAATCCTAAAGTGCCACCAGAAAACTATTAGAACTAATCAATGAATTTGGTAAGGTTGCAGGACACAAAATTAATGCACAGAAATCTCTGGCATTCCTGTACACCAACGACGAGAAATCAGAAAGAGAAATTAAGGAAACACTCCCATTTACCACTGCAACAAAAAGAATAAAATACCTAGGAATAAACCTGCCTAAGGAGGAGAAAGACTTGTACTCAGAAAACTATAAAACACTGATGAAAGAAATCAAAGATGACACAAACAGACGGAGAAATATACCATATTCTTGGATTGGAAGAATCAATATTGTGAAAATGACTATACTACCCAAAGCAATCTACAGGTTCAATGTAATTCCTATCAAACTACCAATGGCATTCTTCACAGAATTAGAACAAAAAATTTTACAATTCGTATGGAAACACAAAAGACCTCAAATAGCCAAAGCAATCTTGAGAAAGAAAAACAGAGCTGGAGGAATCAGGCTCCCTGACTTCAAACTATACCACAAAGCTAGAGTAATCAAGACAGTATGGTACTGGCACAAAAACAGAAATATAGATTAATGGTACAGGATAGAATGCCCAGAGATAAACCCATGCACTTATGGGCACCTAATTTACAACAAAGGAAGCCAGAACATACAATGGAGAAAAGACATCCTCTTCAATAAGTGGTGCTGGGAAATCTAGACAGCTACATGTAAAAGAATGAAATTAGAACACTACCTAACACCATACACAAAAATAAACTTCAAACGGATTAAAGACTTAAATATAAGACCAAACACTATCAAACTCTTAGAGGAAAACATAGGAAAAACGCCCTTTGACATAAACCACAGCAAGATCTTTTTTGGCCCACCTCCTAGAGTAACGGAAATAAAAACAAAAATAAACAAATGGGACTTAATTAAACTTAAAAGCTTTTGCACAGCAAAGGAAACCATAAACAAGATGAAAAGACAACCCTCAGAATGGAAGAAAATATCTGCAAATGAAACAACAAAGGGTTAATCTCCAAAATATACAAACAGCTCATGTACCTCAATATCAAAAAAACAAACAATCCAGTTAAAAAAGGGGTGGAAGACCTAAATAGACATTTCACCAAGGAAGACATACAGACGGCCAAGAGGCACACGAAAAGATGCTCAACATCACTAATTATTAGAGAAATGCAAATCAAAACTACGATGAGGTATCACCTCACACCAGTCAGAATGGCCATTATCAAAAAATCTAGAAACAATAAATGCTGGAAAGGGTGTGGTGAAAAGGGAACCCTCCTGCACTGTTGGTGGGAATGTAAATTGATACAGCCACTATGGAAAACAGTATGGAGGTTCCTT